>NW_015386490.1:45560-52388 GCF_001527695.2 Protobothrops mucrosquamatus
AGGCACAGTGGTCTCCCTTGGGCATAGGTTCTCCCGTATAATGACCGCTACCCCACCGCCCCTACCCCGGGTCCTTGGCTGATGGAATACCTGGAAACCCGGCGGGCACATGTCTACGAGGGGGACTCCCCCCTCCGTGCCCAGCCAGGTCTCGGTGATACCTGCCAGGTCCGCGCCCCCCTCTTGAATAAGATCTTGATACTTTCACTTGTTTGTCATTTTTTGAAATGTAAGGTTACAAATGCAAAGTTACAAATGTGAGGTTCTGTGGTGCCAAGAAGACTAAATCATTCCTTCTATGGGTAGATTAACTTCAGATGGGAAAATACCATGGATGTTGCATTCCCGTTCTTGTGGAAAGTTCTGTCTCTGTTGTAAAGACTGCTATATTTTCCTGGCAGTACATCGTAGACATAGTCACTGCAGGGGGCCAGTTTTAATTGATTCTCAAAAGAAAAGAAGTGGAAGATACCTATAAAATAAATTTCTCCCATATAAAACCAATAGAAGACTTTCTGCTTTGATGAAAGAACTGCATTATCTTTGGATGGATTTCCAGATATAGTACTAACCATCAGAGTTGGCCTTTCCTACTGAAGGACTATCTCTCTTCTCCCATATGAGCTTGAGAATATATTCATAGGATCTCTTGCATGTCCGAGCAATTCCAGAGATACACTTAGGACTAAGAAAATGCTACTTATGTGTTCATCCACCTCTCATATATCTGCCAAGTTAATTCCCACAGTATTTGTTAAAAAGATTTTGGCATTCCTTTGACTCATAGGACAAGGACATCTGTTATGCTTCCTTCAGCTTGGGACACCCACCTTCAATTTCTTATTTCATATGCAGCTTGAATCCATCCTAAGATCTTGGCAGCCTGTTTAAGAATCGAAAGTATGTGGTGATGGTCTGCATAAATCTAGATAATTTAATTACTCCTGGAAGACTGATAACTTGTACTGCTGGGCCACATTATTATTACTAATGTCAGCCCCTCCTGCTTCACATACAAATCCAGACAAAGGACCCATGGAAACATATCACTTGAGGTCAGGAATGTATTATAAGAAGGACATGGCAGTATAAATGTACGACTGTAAATTTTGCATTAATCTTATTCCATTAAGATTTTGATTGCAACAAAGAATTCCTTTGTTAAATATTCATCAGTTATATGGCTGCGAGAAAAAAAGAAATACAATTTTAGACAGTGTCAATAGAAATATAATTTCCAAATCGTAGAAAGTAATTATTTCACTGTGTTCTGCTTGGTCAGGTCCCTTTTTGAGAAATGAAAATAGGATGCATACTGAGGCATTTGCTGATTTTTCTGGAAGATTAGATGTTAGCATGGCTGCTGCTCTATTGGAGATATCTGGGGCAGATTCTTTCCTGGTAATCTGGAAACAGTTTGATTCTGTTGCTCTCAAGGAAGTAGATAAGATCCTAGGGAATATGAATGCAATTTCCTATGTCTTAGATCTCCCTCATGGCTTGTGAAAGCTTCCTGGGGGTGACATGTAAGTGGGTTCTAGCAGTGATTTATACTTCTCTAGTAGAAACGGGTGGTGCCCCAGCCTTTTAAGGAGCATGTGATCCACCCTCTTCTAAAGAAGCCATTGCCAGATTCTATTCTATTGGATAGTTTTCATCCTGTTTCCAACTTTCCCTTTCTGGAGAAGATGGTTAAGAAGATGGTTGTGCTACAGCTCCAGAGGTTCCTGGATGAAATGGATTGTTTGGTTCCTTTCAGTTGGGTTTGAGGCCTGAATATGGCACAGAAGCAGCATTGGTTGGGCTTTTTGATGATCTTTGGTGGAAGTGGGATCGAGGTAGTGTATTCATCCTCAATCTACATGTCCATTCATAACCTGAGTAGGCAAGTTCATAATAAATGAATAAGAGAGAGACAGGCTAAGAAAGATTCAAGAACATTTCCAAACATCAATTAAAATGTGAGAAACTAAATCTACCTTTCTTTTTTATTTACAACTGTTCCTAATAAGCATGATTTTTGTGAAATTTTCCACTGCATTCAGAATTTAATAAGATAATCTCATTAATATTCTAAAAAATGGAAGTTGGTTACATGTGTGCATATAACATATATAATGATACATATATAACTTTCCTGCTATACTTTGTGGATGAAAGAATGACATGGATGGTGTGTTTTAGCCCACACAAATCTATGTTTTGCTTTTGTGCATGTTTTATTTTTTAAGAATTTCAAGGTAACTTCCTGCAACAATTTTCAGTGGGTCACCAGCAATGAAATAATTAATAGACAGAATTGCTTTCTCCTGTTCTAGGGAAAAGACATTTCCTTTCCTGCATTGTGATGGTGAACAGTATTCCACCAAGTCTTGGCAGCCTTCTTGAATTGTTAATAATGGCCTTCCCTCTCTGGAAGTCTTCAGGAAGTCTCTGACAATCTAACTTTTCTTTTGACATTTTCTTGATTTCAATTTCTGACTGCTAATTTTACTTTCAGTGGCAGACTTCTTACTCAATAATTTCTTCTTCTTCTCATGTTTCTCTTCTTCCTTCTAATATATTTTGTTATAGGAGGATACCACATTTAAGACTGGGCTAAAAATATTTAAAACACATTTTGAAATATAGCTTCAGCAAAAAAGAAAAATTATACATGTTACCATATTAGAGAAAACTATGATAAAAAAAACTGCAAATGTATTTATTTTTGTTCTATTACTTTGCTAAGTTTATGCACCAAGCAATAGTGATTCTGAGAGGTCCACATACCTCATAGATTCAGTGTTCGAATTAAACATTCAAAACTGTAGGAACAACTACAAAATAGCAGTAATAATCATTCCAACAGCAACAGAGAAAAAATATATAGTATATGAAAAAACTGCCAGTATTTCCCTAGAGAAAAGAATCATCTCATCCTTCAGGGTCTGAAAAGTGTGATCTTTACGGGTTTACTGGACTCTGAACATGGGAAGGGAAATCTCATTCAGTTATCTTGGGACTTGAATCCAGATCTCAGCAGTGTATGAACAGGAGAAGATTAACCTTTAAAAGACTCAAGTTAATTATTTAATATAATTATATAAAATATAAATATAAAAATAATATAAAAGAAACATTCTAGATATCTTCAGGTACTTAGAGAGATTAAACCAAGTGGCCATGGATCACTGAATTCTAACCTTGAAAGCAATTAAATTAAGAATATGACACCCATGCATCAATTAATTTTCAAAGCCTAAATATGATAATACAGATGACAGAGAAGGGACCTGCAAACCTGAACAACAGATTGCAAGTCCCATATATCCCTACACACTAAAACTGAGTTCATAGCACTGGCGATGCCATTAGTTGGGGTCCTGGCATTTGACATGGGCAATTCCAGGAATATCAACAGCCTAGTGGCTAGCCTGTGCTCTGGTCAAAAGCCTAAACTCAGCTTCCCAAGCCTAGATGCTCTAAACCAGAGGTCCCCAACCTTTTGGGCACCAGGGACCAGTTCCGTGGAGAAAGGTTTTTCCATGGACTGGAGAGTGTGTGGTTTTGTGTGCTGACTGCATCCCACAGATAGGGCTTTGCTTGTTTGTGCAGACTGGTTGCTATATGCTATATGCTACTGTGGATGGATGTTTCTTGATATTACACCATCAAAATTGGAATCTTAAAAAAAAGAGTCTACAGAAGAAAGAGAAAGAGAAGGAGTGCAGGAGGGGACTCCATTTCTATTTCACGGACTGACTTATTTTCTTTCATTATAAATATATTAAAAGACTTCTTGGGAACTAGAAAGAAATAATATATGTAGCTGCCTGTAGACATAGATTAGAAATGAAAGGGTAATGATGAAACAAACCTTCTTGTGATGGACACCTTGTCAGTCAATTATTTAAAATAAGTCAAAAGTCAAGTGCAATGTTCAGGTCACTGAAAGTTGAAGAAACTAATTTGAATTTAAACATTTTCTAATGTTTCTATTCATATGGAATCAGGGTGGCTATGTGTCCTAGTTATTCTAGAGTAATCCCCTATTTAAATTGTCAAATGCAGACCAATTCCTGTTCAAAAGTCAGAAACGTTAGAAAGGAAAAGCAGGACTTTTAAAGCTGCTCTCAGACCAAGCAGTTAATGAGCAGTGTTTTTCTTTAAACTGTTGAAACTTTTCTTTAAAGATGTCAGAGTGTGCACAGTCTTATTGCACAAGATAACCCAGGAGTAAACATAGTAAACAGTGGTCTATAGTAAATGGTAGTTTATCTTACACTATCTACAATATCATATACCAGGAACAATATACATACACAAGCTAATACAGCAGGATCCAACAAACCACAGTTACAGCAGGAAACAGAAGAGAGAGAACACATCAGCAGAGCCTTTCCTTTATACATGCTCTTAAAGAGACACAGACCCTGCTGAGTCATTCCCATCATTACATTACATTTTACATCTTACATTACATAAGCTGGTTAGCTGTTAAATCAATACCTTGACACTCCTCCCATTTAAAACTAAACAGCTGTTCTTCCTGTGCAGCTAACCATGCCTTATACTGCAGTTCATTATTGTATAAGACCTTCTTTTTATATACCCATTTATACCCCATGGCCTTTTGTCCTTCTAGTAATCTCATAAGGGTAAATACCTGATGCACATTCATAGACTCCATTTCTCTGTCCATAACCTCCTTCCATTTATCCTGTTGTACCTTAGGCAATGATAACATCTCTTGATAATTACGGGGTTCATACTTTACACTATACACTCTAACCCCACTTGCTGAGAGCCGATCAGGAGGTACGCCTTTATTGCTATGTTCAGACCTCCTCGGTATCCTTTGTTCCTGTGTTTCTGTTACTTCTCTCTTTACCTCAGGTCTATCCTCTTCTATTCCTACTGTTTCCGACCTGCTATTCTGTTCTGTTCATTGGGCTTTGTGTAACCTCTCCTTCCTGAGAACTAGCGCTATGTGTTGACATGCATCCGGTCCCAATTCTGCAAAACTAGCAGACCTTGAAATCACAACCTTCTTTGTTCCATCTGTGAATCTATACCCTTTGGAACCTGGCTCATATCCAACAAACCTAAGTTTCCTGGCCTTTTTCTGTCCTTTCCTTCTGGTGCTTTTGGGAATATGCACCCAGGCATAACTGCCAAATGTCCTTAGGTGAGCCAATGAGGGTTTCCTTTTCATATAACAGGAAATATGGAGTTTCGTTTATAGCAATGCTCCATACCCTGTTTACTAAATAGTTAGCTGTTTTCATGGCTTCCTCCAGTACGTTTTACTCATTCCTGCATCTGCCAACAGTGAGTCTTTCATGGTTTGTAACACACCATTCCTATGTTCAGCCACCCCATTTTCTGCTGGCGAGTACGGATTCTATACCTTATGCCTAAGTTCCTCAGCCACTTTTGGAAATTGTCATATATGAACTCTATTCCCCTGTCTGCTTGCAGCTGGCATATGTTATGGCCATATCTTCATTCTGCAAAGTTCACCCATTGCCTGAACTGCTGAAGAACTTCTGTTTTGCTTTTTAATAAATAACAAAACCCATAGCTGGTGTAGTCATCTACTAAGACTAGTACGTACCTCACTGGCCATCAACACCCAGATGAGCATAGATTAACATCAAGATTAACATTTAACCAACAATCTAGAAACAAACAATACCCCAATCAAAGAACTGTCAAACAAGCTAACTGCCCAGTAAAAATGAGAGCAAATCCTATTCAGCTCCAGTCATCTATCATCCCTGGTGATGTTACCTAGTTATAAATAAATACTTTGCAGATATTTTTTTTTGGGTGCCTTTAAATCAATTTTGTCTTCTGCTGACATGGATAAGTCCCCACAGTTCTCTTAGCAACATTTTCAGAAGCTATTTGCCATTGCCTTCTACCTAGAGATGAGAGAAAGTGACTGATATGAAGTCATCCAGTTGATCTGACACTGTGTGAGTTTCTGCAATGTTTGCTGGTATTTAGGTTTTATGTCTAACTTTGAAAAGTGCCATTTATACTAAAAATCCTGATTAAGAATCTCATCATTTATTTCTGCTAGTAAAAATAGTCTATGGTTAAAAAGCACAAGGCACTAGATCATTTTCCCATCCTGAGAGTCCTGAAGAGGAGTACCTTCCAATGCACAGTCTGAAGCATTTGTTTGTATCATAAAAGGATTTTTAAAAGCATAGGGGTGGAAAACTAAAAACCAGTTTTAAACTCTGGAAGTCATCTTGAATCTCTGAATCCATTTACAAGACTCCTTTCCTTGTGAGCTGAATCAAACCTCCTGAACAGTCTGCAAAGGTAAGAAAAACCAAATGTACAAGTATAGTATAGGGGTACCTTGCTCAATAGTAGTAACTGTGAGAGGGACCTCGGAGTCCTAATGGACAATCACCTAAATATGAGCCAGCAGTGTGCTGCAGCTACCAAAAAGGCCAACACAGTGCTAGGCTGTATTAACAGAGGGATAGAATCAAGATCACGTGAAGTATTAATACCACTTTTCAATGCCTTGGTAAGGCCACACTTGGAATATTGCATCCAGTTTTGGTCACCGCGATGTAAAAAATATGTTGAGACTCTAGAAAGAGTACAGAGAAGAGCAACAAAGATGATTAGGGGACTGGAGGCTAAAGCCTATAAGGAACGGCTGCTGGAATTGGGTATGCCTAGTTTACTGGCGGCTCGGGAGGGTGCACGAGCCTGGCTCCAGGGAATTATAAACGCTTCTTTGTGGGAGGGTGCCTTCCCCGCGGCCTTAAAGGAGGCGGTGGTGAGGCCCCTCCTTAAGAAGCCCTCACTGGACCCAGA
>NW_015386490.1:52439-58948 GCF_001527695.2 Protobothrops mucrosquamatus
TTTCCACCCCAGGCCACCCCAACGATGCCCTTGACGTGATGGCCCGTTGCCTGGAGGCCGTAAGGGTCTGGATGGGGAGGAACAGACTCAGGCTCAACCCTTCCAAGACCGAGTGGCTGTGGCTGCCGGCGCCTCGGCATAGTCAGCTGACTCCATCGCTGACTATAGGGGGCAAAATTTTGGCTCCCTCGGAGAGGGTGCGCAATCTGGGGGTCCTCCTGGATTCGCGGCTGACACTGGAAGACCAGTTGTCGGCCGTGACCAGGGGGGCGTTTTATCAGGTACGCCTGATCCACCAGTTGCGGCCTTTTCTGGACCGGGACGCCTTGCGCACAGTCACCCATGCCCTCATCACCTCCCGCCTGGACTACTGTAATGCTCTCTACATGGGGCTCCCCTTGAGGAGCACCCGGAGGCTCCAACTGGTCCAGAATGCGGCCGCGCGGGCGGTGTTGGGAGGGACTCGTCGCTCCCATGTAACACCGCTGCTGCGCGAGCTGCACTGGTTGCTGGTAGCCTTCCGGGTGCGCTTCAAGGTGCTGGTCATCATCTTCAAAGCGCTCCATGGCATCGGACCTGGATATCTCCGAGACCGCCTTCTGCCACAGATTACCTCCCATCGGCCGGTACGCTTCCACAGAGTGGGTCTCCTCAGGGTGCCGTCAGCCAGACAGTGCCGGCTGGCGACTTCCAGGGGGAGGGCCTTCTCGGTGGGAGCTCCCACCCTCTGGAACGAACTACCCCCAGAGATCCGGGTGATCCTGGATCTCCCCTCCTTCCGCCGCGCCCTAAAGACATGGCTCTTCCAACAAGCGGGATTGGCCTAGGGGAATTTTTAGTGGGGTTTTAAGAGAAATTTTAATTGAAATAGGCCACAGTAAATATTTCTTTTTAATTAGGTTTTAAACTGGGTATTTTATTGTTGTATCTGTTTTATAAGGCTGTCAGCCGCCCTGAGTCCGTAAGGAGAAGGGCGGGATAAAAATTAATTAAATAAATAAATAAATAAATAAATAATGAAGAGAAGGATGAGGGGGGACATGATAGCAGTGTTCCAATATCTCAGGGGCTGCCACAAAGAAGAGGAAGTCAAGCTATTTTCCAAAGTGCCTGAAGGCAGGACAAGAAACAACGGATGGAAACTAATCAAGGAGAGAAGCAACTTAGAACTAAGGAGAAACTTCCTGACAGTTAGAACAATTAACCAGTGGAACAACCTGCCTCCAGAAGCGGTGAATGCTCCAACACTGGAAGTTTTTAAGAAGAGACTAGACAGCCATTTGTCTGAAATGGTATAGGGTTTCCTGCCCGAGCAGGGGGTTAGACTAGATGACCTCCAAGGTCCCTTCCAACTTTATTATCATTATTATTATTAAGTCAGATGTAAAATACTAGTTAAAAGTGACAAAATTCCCCAAATGTTGTATATATCTGACATTCTTTGGGGATTGACAGAATAGAATGGAATCCACCTTAAAAGGCTCTATCAGAATGTTCTCTAAAGAAATTCTACAACCTAAAAGCAAGTGCAATAAAATCAAAAGGCACATTTCTCCATCTTAGCATACAGCTTGTGTTTGCACAGGCTTTTCAGAACCTTTCTGAAATGTTCAGTATGAGTAGCTGGATTTTCAGAGAAAATCAAAATGTCATATAAATGCATCATGACATAAGAGTCCAAAATGTCCAAAAATATTTTGTTCATGAATTTCACAAAGACTGAAGGGCAATTGCATAGGCCAAAGGGCATTGCAATATATTTAAACTTTCCATAGCACATGTCAAAGGTAGTTAGATATTCATGTCCCCCCTTCCTATAAATCATATTTTAAGACCTTCTCAAGTCCAATTCAGTAAAAAGATACTTGCTTTTTGCTCTAAAAGTTGAGGAGCAAGTGAGAAGGGATAGTGATTGTAATGGTTCCTGAGTTTAAAATTCTGAACACAGGAAACATTCCCAAAGAACTGTCTTTTTGACAAAAAAAGTTGGGATGATAGCCCAAGTTGGATCCTTTTTGCAAATTGTCATCAATAAATGTCTTTTAAAAAGTTGTTTAAAAGACACAGAATTCTGGTATTTAGCAGGAATCTGAGCTCCAGAAATTATAGCAAAATCATAGACAAGGGGATGGGTGCGTGTTGTCAACATACATGCCTCCTTTTTCCCCAAAAGCACCAGTCAAAATGTTGTTGTTGTAAAACAGGAGCAGTGACTTGTTGAATAGTTCCATGGAAACAGTTATCAATGATGAATGTCTATGGATATTTCCAATCATCCAGGTCATGGTTGTCCCAATGGTGTTTTTCAAAAGGCAACTGGACTTTCTTGGTTTTCCCCCCAAAATATTTAGCTTCTTATCCAAAAAGCTTCTTAGTTCAACTGAAGAAGCTTCTTGTATGAGAAGTGAAATGTTTTCAAAGAAAAAACAAGAAAATCCAATTGCCTTTTGAAAAGCACCTTTGGGAATACCAATGATGAAGTGGGTTGTTAAATGATTCGGCCAGAGCATAAAAATCTTCCAAAATCCAATAAGGCAGAAAAATGTATATCTGAAACAGCTTGAAAGTGTAGAACAGTGATCAAGTTATGGTCTGAATTCCGCTTAAGGTTTGATGCGATACCTTCTAAACTTCTGAAAGGAAGCTTCATTTATCAACTTTCCTATTTAGGATGATTAGGGCACTTATAGTACCAAATGGTCTTTGAGTCTACATTTATCACATGAAACTCAGGATGACAGAGCTTAGCAAGGCAAGGCAGGTGAGTGAAAATGTCTTGAATGGCCACAATAAAGATATAAAACTAGTATATGTTTGCAATGTTTTTTCACAGTTAATTCCAGCAGCAAGTTATGTGACTATGATAACAGCTGGGAGTAAAGTACACGCTAGGGCTAGAAATATGGAGAAGGGCATATATTGACCTCATAAGGGCAGGGGTGAACACATTTTTAGAGGGACTAGATCAGGGATCTTCAAACTTGGACCTGGCTGAGGAATTCTGGGAGTTGAAGTCCACAAGTCATAAAAAGGCCAAGTTTGAAGACCCCTGGGCTAGATCATAGGTGATATGGTGAGAGTTTTCATTGGACACATGGTGAAATTCTGAATTTGGGAAGTAGCCAATGCATTTAACATGACTGCAGTCAAGAAAACTCTTTCTATTGACTGATTTCAGGCAATACCTTTGTTAACTAAGGATTTGTGGCATGTGAAGCAGCAGAAATGAAGAGTGGCATGCCAGTGAAGACAGATGAAAAGCGAATCTGATTGAATACAGATATGAGATCATTTTTAAGTCTATACTCTGGCAGTAAGAACTGCAAAGCTCCTAGGCACTAGTAGCCTAGGAAACTTCAATACTACCCTTGAGACAAATCTCAAGAAACTCAAAGAGGGATACTGCTAGGAGCTAGAGGGACAGTATGCCAACAAAATTGTCCCTGAAGCCCAGACTCAGCTATAGACATTTTCATCCAGTTATCTTTAGAGCAAAGCCTCTGGAAACCATCAAGTTGTGGCAGATCATCATCAATTTGTCTCCCTGCCTTTAGCATTGTCATTGTTGCACCACCTGAAAATATGGAAGGGAGATCATATAGAAAAGAACACTTCCCTCTTTGCCCAGCAATGCTTCAGCAGTAATTGATTGCAAACAAAATGTGATGAATCAGTAATGTGAAGATGTTGCAAAAACACAAATGCAATTTTAGATTGCACCAAGAAAATTATATTTTTCCAAATTGTAAGAATAGTTCCAGTATATTCTGCTTTGATCAGACCAACCCCAAGCACTGTACAGAAACCTCATATTTTAAGGATTCAGAGAAAGGCAATGAGGATAATCAAAGAACTAGAAGGGAATCCTATGAAAATGAATTGAAGGAGCTGGCATGTTTGGGGGTAAGATAATAAGATGTCTGGGGATAAGATAATGCTTTCCAGTTACCTGAAGGGCTTTCACAAAGAAGACCTGTTCTCTATCATTCCAGAATGCAGGACATAGAAGAAAGGGTTTAAAGTATAGGAAAGAAAATTTAGACTGGATAGTAGAAAAAAAATCCCAATGGTAAGTGTAGGTTTAACAATAGAATCCATCACTGAGAGAAATGGTAAGCTTCCTTTCATGTGATGGGGTTATACAGGGTTATACTGACAACTATTTAACATGGATTCCTGAATACAAGAATACAGGGTTAGACTTAGTAACCTAAATGGCTTCTCCCAGCTCTTATTCTTTGCTTCTAAGGTTAATATATGTATGTAGGAGAGAATGTGATACTATTTCTAAGACTACATTAAAATATGAAGGGCCAAAAGAATCTATTTCATGCCCTAAATGCTGAAATCTAGCATTTATAGCATCTTATGGTGTAGTGGCACAGTGGTTAGAATGCAGTATTGCAGGTTAATTCTACTGACTGCTGACTACCAGCAATTCAATCCTGACTGGGTCAAGGTTGACTCAGCTTTACATCCTTCTGAGGTCAGTAAAATAAGGACCCAGATTGTTGTGGGCAATATGATGACTCTGTAAACCACTTAGAGAAGGCTGTAAAGCACTATGAAGCTATATATAAATTTAAGTGCTATTCTTATTGCTATTGCTATCTACCATGTTTCCCCGAAAATAAGACCCAGTCTTATATTTGCATTATGGCTTATTTTGGGGAAAACATGGTACCAGCTCAGACAGGGCTGGGGCTCAAGGTATCTGTCAACAGCCCTAGCCCTCTGGCCCTTTGATCAGCACACTTTGGGGTTGCACAGCCCACGCAGCACAGTTGAGTTGATTATCTCTCCAAGCAGCAGGTGGATGGGAGGTACACAATCCAGAGAGGCTGTGTGGCTGCCTCCCCTGCCATGGGCAAGCTGAGAGAGGGTGTGACAGAATGGGCGGCCAGCCACAGGAGGCTCATCCTCCCGCGGCAGCACTGGCAGCAGGCAGAGGCATGGGGGGCAGGCAGGTTATGCTGACACTCATGCAGCTGTCTGCCCTGCTGTGGGCAAACTAAGAGATGGTAGGATGGAGTGGGCAGGCGGCCATGGGATCTCCTGCCTCTCCCCATGCCTCTGCCCCTGCCTGCTGCTGGTGCCACCATGTAAGGATGAGCCTCCTGCAGCTGCCTCCCACTCTATCCCACCATCTCTTGGCTTGCCCACAGTGGGGTAGGTGGCTGCGTGGCTTATCACGATCCCCTGCCTCTCCCCCATGCCTCTGCCTCCGCCTGCTGCAGGTGTTGCTGTGCATCAGGATTCCCTGTCTTCTCCCCAGTGATTGCAACACTCAGACTTACCTGTGCTGCATGGGCAGTGACTGCTGCCAGACACCATCAGCCCCCACATGCTCGCAACCTCCTGTGCTGGCCAAGCCCACCCACCCACCCCCCATGGCTGATGACAATTCTAACTGGGGCTTATTTGGTGGGTGGGGCTTATATTGGGAGCATGCTAAAATCAGGCTAGGGCTTACTTTCTGGTTGGATCTTACTTTTGGGAAAACATGGTAGGAACAAATATAAGCCTACCAAAATTCTAGATGGAATCTATGCTAAGTAAAGAAGGATTAAGAAAACATTATTATGTCCTAAAACACACACACACACACACACACACACATCAAAACATTAAGTTAGTCTGAAAATTATATTCCTAAATCCATGAACAGGATAAGATTTAGTTGGTAATGTTATCCTGTTTGGTAACTAAATTTTATCCTATTCATGGATTTAGGAATATAATTTTCAGACTAACTTAATGTTTTGAAGCTAGATTTTAAAAATCTAGAAGCCACACTGGAATAATTCTGTCTTCAAATCATGCACTTAATGTGACATCTACTTGTGGAATGCACTTAGTAAATAATATCATGCTGCTATCTTCCCTAGGGTATAGTGAGAAAAAGGGATTCAGGCTGAAAACTCACATATGCAAATGTAATGTTAAAAAATTCAATTAGTTTTATGTATCAGATGTAGAGATGAGTAAAGGTTTGATTAAAATTGCATCTTCTATAAACCATCTATGTTTGGCACTTTAGTTCTTTTAAATTGCTAAAGATAAATACGAAAAAATATTCCATAATTCAGTTGAAATATCATCTTCTCTCCTCTGCCCCCACCCCTTATATTTAATGTTCAGTTTTTGAATGCATGAATGGTTAGATGGGAAGTCCTCATAGATTAATTGGAATAAAGGTTACACAATAAACTACTGAAAAGGTGATTTTCCCTAAGTTTTGACCTTTGCTTTCTCCATTGTTATCTCTATCCCTGAACGATCACACTTTTAGATTATTAGGAATTGAAGGTCCGAGAAGGCTTGGACTCCGACTGGTTGGCCCAGGGGGAGGAGACGGAAGCAGGTCTTGAGACGGTTGTGTGGGAGGAGTTTGACTCTGTTGCTCCCGAGGATGTGGACAGGGTCTTGGGAGGGCTGAATGCAACCACATGTTTGTTGGATCCGTGCCCCTCCTGGCTGGTACTGGCAGCTCGGGAGGGTACACGAGC
>NW_015386490.1:60107-74060 GCF_001527695.2 Protobothrops mucrosquamatus
ATTTGTTTTTTAATATGCTGTGAACCGCCCTGAGTCCTATGGGAGAAGGGCGGTATACAAATTAAATTAACATAACATAACATAACAAGGTCCTGCCATTTGCTATCCCAGTTTCAAGGTTAAGTGTTGGGTCAAAGTAACAGCCACTAAGTAAATCTATAGAAGATTATCTATTGAATGATGAATGTCTCTATTTTTAAAAAATAATAATATTCATGATTTTGAAAAAAAAAATCTACAAAAAAGTCTGGAAAGATTTCCCATCAAATAAGGAAACTTCATAATTTACAAAAAGGTCTGAATCAAATTTATAAAAGAACATTTAATTATACATTTAAAATGCAAAAACAGCCCAGGTATTGTGGATGCTGAGTAAGAGATCAATAACAAATGAACTTTATCTTAAGTTAGTGTCATGGCGGAATGGCAGTACTGGCAGTGAGTCCATTCCTGTTCTTATAGATGGCTGGTCATGGAAATAGTATGTGGAGGACTATGAACCTGGAATGGAATAAGAAAAATGATACCATCCAAATGATGAAACTAGAAAATACACCACTGGTGCTTTGTTGGCACCATAACTGGTGACTGAACAAGCATCATATATGTGGAACTGGATCTCTTTCCCAGTTTTAATCAGCTTCCTGTTAATTAAAGCTTGTTTGAAACTTTCTTGAGACAACAATTAGTCCTGTCTTTTCAATAGTGTTTAATACTCTTTTAAATGTGAGTTAGAGTTGGTATTCACAATGTTGTAAAGCATATCACATTGTATCCAAGGCAACATTTTGGCAAGGAAAGAAGAAAAACACTATTTTTAATCTGAAACAATTGAAGATGACTTTCAACTGCCCAAGCTATGGGATAAAGGAAAATAGGACGACATAGCATAAAAACAATTAGTGGGAATTTTTTATGGGAAATGCGAGGATAAACTTTAAATCTTTTAGTTACTTAGCCTTGAATAGTTCTGAATTAATTTAAATGTACTTAATTAAGTTTATTTATCCTTGACACTGATTGTCTGAACTCTACTCAGTTAAAAAAACAACAACCCTAAAGTAGCTATACTAAATAAGAGTAAAAGAAAATTCATTTAACCCCAAACTATTCACAGCCCTGTCACTCTAAAGCAGTAAAGCAATGTTTTTAATTAAATATATTTTTGTGGCATTAAAAGCCACAAGTAATAAAGCAAACTGCTCCAACATTCATTTTGACATTATCTTCTAATTGAAGAACCAAGATTCTGCAAATAGCCGACTATTTACTAAGACTCTGGGTAATACAAAGGAGATATATGAATTCAAAACAGGAGAAACAAACTCAAAAGGCATTAGAGAAAAAATACATCTTAGTTAATATCCTTTCAACAGAACATGGAAATATTGTTTGAACAGGGACAGTAGTTTCCATATGTTTTGCGGTGCAGGAGGGCAATAGGGAGTAGAACAGTGATATATTGATATTACTAAAAAGAGAAGTTGGGATTTGATTCCAGGTATTTTCTTTCTTTCTTCTGTCCAATGCATGGGAGGATGGACTGACATTTTACAGGTGTATTAAACCTATCAGGCTTAGAGACACATTTTCCTTGGTTTTCCACCCCAGGACAGCATGGAACTGAGCCACTGTTACTTTATTTGGAGGTTCAATTGTGAGTTTCAGAAGCACATACTTGGACGACTGGGATCCATGGAGAACACAGGCCTTGAGTATTTATTTCTTTTCAAGTAAATACTAAAGGGATATAGATAGGCCCAATTACTTGCTTTTTAGTTCTCTTTTTATCTAAACATATTTGTAGAGCTTCCTTCTCTTCTTCCTTGGTTCAATGGATCTCCTACTCTCTTTTAATAGTTAGATGATTATCACTGTTCTTGAAATTATTGAAAATGTGCTCCTGTCTCATCTATCTCTTGTGACTTCCTTGTTCCACAATCTTCTTAGTGTGGCAGAACATTCAGCCATTCCCTCGTATGGATGTTGCTCACTCTATATCACGGGTGTCAAACTCCCCACGTCATGTGACATGTTGCGATGTGTTGTGACTCTTTTTGCATTGCCGGCACTGGGGTGGGTGCAGCTTCGGTATGATGAAACCAGCCCGTGGGCCAGCAGTTTGACACCCCTGCCCTATATGTATAAAGAAGGATGGAGATGGTCTTGGAAAAACTATGCAGCAGCAGCTACAAAAAGATGATTTAGGTCCAGGACAAGAAGAAATCATTAGAAAGGAACTTAAACTGACCTCACCTTAACTCTCTGGTGTGTGAAAGAATGGAAACCATTGTCAGGTTTTCAGATTTATATCAACCCTTTGAGATGGGCCAGGTCAGAAACAGACTCCTCAAAACAATTACAATTTTACTTTATTGATATGGGCAATAGTAACAGATTTTCAAAAGTCTGACAGCCCTTTGTCTCCCTCCAAATTTAAATTTCTCTCTAATGTGTTCTGCTTGTCCATGGGTTTGAATCATTTGTAACTGGTGCTTCATAGTTTCTTCAAGGTCATCTCCATGGTTCTTTATGCCATTATGGGAAGCATAATTTACTCAGTAAACTTTGTTGAATTATCAGCTTTCCTGAACCAAGTTTCTACTCTAAGATTATGGATTCTTTTCTTTTTCTTTAGTGTGAATAAGGGAGAGCATGAGCTGAAATAAAAGAGGAGAGTTCTTCCACAACAAAGGATTTAACATCCCTTTCTCCCAGTCACCCATTTCTGCATGTTTGCAATTGTGCCTAATGTTTTCCACAGATTGTACACCAAATTCAAAAGTAGGACAAAGATTAGTTTAAGTGGAAGACCTGAGTTCAAATAATTTCAGAATGACAGGAATGGTGACTAATTCTGAAACTCAGCTGGCGCATAGAACATCTGCCTATGCAGAAGTGAAAATCCAAAGCTTGGGGAAGATCAGTTTTCATGTTAATTTCTACCATTTGAGCACTGCTCGTGAACAAAGTGATGATGCAGCATCTGAAGGGAAATGGTGACTCTGCAATTGCTTGTCCTTCCTTTCTGTAGAAGGAGGGGCATTTCCTCCCCCCAATGTAGAAGTAAAGAGTCATCATACATGAATCCTTTTGCAATTATTAATATTACTTGCTTCCATTATGCAAATGTTCCATTGTTACTCTTGCCACATAGATTACAATTCTCTAGGCATACATACTGAGAAATAATGAAAGCTGTATGGAAGACTACCCATTCAGAAGAAGACATGAAATGAAATCATCATATGAAAAAATCAGAAGTTAAAAAATGGGAATAGTGGATGTAACATCATAGTACACATAAAGCAATTCCAAATATCCTATTGATTCTTTGCTTTGCTTTTTATTTTGTTTAGAGTCAGTTGCCTTTAAAAAAAACTGCCTATAAAGGTTTAAAATAGTATCTAACTGCTTTTAGTATTTTTTTTCTTCAGATTTATTTATTTTTATTTATTTATACAGGTAGTGATCAACTTACAATGTCAATTGGGGCCATAATTTCCATCACTAAGCAATGTGGTTGAAAAAGACCAGATTGCTTAGTGACAGCAATCCCTCAGTCCCAGTTGCTGTTGTTAACCATATCCCATGGTTGTTAGGTGAGGCAACTTCCTGCTGGCTCCCCACAATCAAGTCAGTGAGGAACCCGGCAGGCAGTTGAAAGTCATAGGTGGCTCACAAGCAGGCTGGCAGGCAGATAAGTGGCACAGGGATCATGAAAACGGGGAGGTGCCATGAAATTTGGTGAGGGTGGAGGGGTGCACAAGAGTATGAAGGATGCAAGAGAGGTTTGGGGGTGGTAGGGGTACAGAAAAGTGAAGGAAGAACAGCAAGGGTCCAGGAGGAGGATGTGGGGGTATGCAAGTGGCCAGCCAGTATTAGCATAAAAGATATGCAGGTGGGGAGACTTACCCCAGTGACTTGCCAGCTTCCCTGCCAGCTTCCCCACTGACTTTTTGGGATAGCCGGCATGGAAGTTCATAAATGGCAATCGTGTGATCATCTGACACAGCAACCAGTTGTAGGTATGAGGCAGTTGCTAAGGACCCAGATCACAATCACATAACCATGATGGTGGTGGGATGGCTGAAACTTTGAGGATAAGTCGTAACCACCATTTGTTCAATGTTGTCATAACTTCGAACAGTCACTGAACAAATAGTCATAACTTGAGGACAACCACATGAATTGTGTACATTGCTATATGATTAAATCTTCTGTTTTGTACTTATAAGTATTTAAAATATTGTTTACTTCCACACAAATTTGTCTGGTCTTTAAGAACTAATAGAGGCTTTCTATCAAGTTTCTATTTCCTCTGAAGCCAAAGTAGAATCCACTCCTATTCTCTCCAATCTATCATTAATTATATCAGTTTTTGAGAATAATGTGCAGATGTAACTCTGGCCGAATTTAGTCTAACTAGTTATTTTCTGTTGTAATTTAATATTCTGTAAGCTGACTTTAGGGAGTGGTGCTCATCTCTGTTTCAAGGCCATTGAGCCAGTACTGAGGACATTTGTGTGGCCATGTGGCCAGCATGATATCACAGAGCACTGTTACCTTCCAACCATAGTGGTACCTAAATACTTGCATTTGAATGCTTTCAAACTGCTTGGTTGGCAAGAGCTGGGGTGAGGATAGCAGCTCACCCCATCAAGTGGCACTCGGGTGTCAAACCTGGGCTGCTGACTTTTCAGCTGACAAGCCCAGCATTTTAAGCCACACCACCCCTAAGTAGGATATGGGAGATAAATATTATTTCTATCATATACTCTCACAACATTAAAACAATTCAAATAAGCTCATTTGTTTTCATTGTCTCTGAATATGATTTCATAGTAGCTTTTTTGCATTTGACAAATTCTGCTCATGATTGCCTGATACTTGGAGTTATGAGAAAAGCTCGTGATGTTTGCTTTCAGAGTTCATTGGTAAGTATGAGCATTGGTGCCTAAGCATTAGAAATGACATTTTGTACATGAGTAGAATATTTCCCAACATTTTTTATGTGAACAGATCTTAAAGTGTGAAGAATGGGGTAGAATTACACGGTTATGACTAGGAAGAACTAAATAAAAAAAGATAAAATGATTTTAAATATACTTACCTATATGGAGGGAAAAAGAAGTACACTGATTTGTTTTAAACATGAAGACTGAACACTTGAAAGTTTTTCATTTTGTCTACACTCTTTATCAGGTATAACCAACAAATGAATGAAAACATACATGTACTCTATAAACAGCATAAGTGCAGAAAGAAGGAGAATGACATAATCCATTAAGAAATATTTCTACACCGTGCAATTATTACAGCTGTGTAATTGAACGGGGAAACCATTGATCTGCAGTAGAAAGGAAATTGCTCTTTCTTCATTGTGTTCCATGAATATGTGAACATTAATCTCAATCTATAATCAACATTCATTTCAAATCTGATTGCATGCCACTAAACACCCATAGCTATGCTAACATTATGTTAATACGGTTCAACATCATAGCTCCCAGGTTCACAGCACAAATATTTTTCTTTGGCAATCAATAGTAATTTCAGTGGAGTGGTTGGAAGTCACGTTTTAATGGTAATCTTTCCACCAACTTCCAACTGGAAACTCGGCAGGTACCTTAACATGGCTGCTGCAGAACATTGCATGTAATCAGATAAATTAACTAAAAGAGAAAAAGGGAAGGGGGGGAGAGAGTGCTCAAAGGACAAAAAAAAGCAGTGCCAAGATGTTCAACACATCATGATAGATTAAAGTGTTCATTATGATGAAAAAGAGAGTGGATTTCAAGACTGGAATTTGGATTCCATTGGCTTTGAGCCAAAGTAGTATTGAAAGGCGGGTTGCCTAGGGTTGAGCAAATAGCTTACAGCAGAAAGTTAAAAATGCATTGAGCTGATGTTATTCTTAATTTGGGTTCCTAGAGAGTAAATGCTGGTGTTGTTTTAGGTCTGTTATTTCATCAAGCAGGATTCTTTAAAAATAAATATAAATTTGTGGCTTTGAAAACATCAGATATTTGGAGAATGGTTCCCATCAAAATTTGCAGAGGAAAATTGGTGGTAGGGAGATTCTGTTTTCCCTACAGACAGAAGACAGAAGTTTTGTTAAAAGTGCATCCTGGTTTTCTCAAATGACCCTTCAAAATCTATGACACAAAACACCAATGTGCTTCTCAAAATAAACTACCTAAAACTACATAAAATGTGCCAATTAGTATCAGATCATATAAAGTGTCCCTGTAAATTCCATTCCAAATTAATGTTCTGAACTTGCCACTGCATCTAGAAATTTTTCCTACTGCTGTTTTTGTATATCTTGAAACTTTTATGAAACATGCTGAGATTAAAGAGAATTGGAAGGTCTTTGCAGAGTTGGGAGAACAGGATGGGCAAGCTGGGTTGGGTGTGTTGAGCTTGACTTATAATTCACAGGAAACATCACTTGTTTCCTTGAACCAGTAATGTCTTCTAGACATTAGGCTTATGAATCAGTACTTTCCAAGTGAGAAGAATAAAGGGAATCTGACTTTTGTAGTTAACTGGAACCATATTAATGTTTTCTACAAAGACAGATTGCCTATCCCTACCATTCTCCCCATGCTGTCAATAGGGTTACCTGCCTGAGCAGGGGGTTGGACTTGATGACCTCCAAGGTCCCTTCCAACTTTATTATTATTATTATTATTATTATTATTATTATTATTATTATTATTATTATTATTATTATTATTATTATTATTATTACAACAAATATTAATTATAAATTGGAACCTCAACTATTCTTTCAGATTTTAAAATGGCCTCCATGTAGTTAAAGGAATGATGAGGCTGCTGACCTTAGAACAATAATGCTTCTCACCCAAGATCTATCACTGATATCCACAAATTAGGTTAGACCTCTACATGCCTATTCTAGGGGACTATCAGCAGAGTATAAAGAATGTGCAAGGTTACAACTGCCATGAAAAGTCTACTGAAGTACATTCCAATCCATGTAATCATTCCTGCTGCAAATATCTTCACTCAGAATATGAACATTGAGGTCACAAGGATGAAAGCTGTACAATATCAGGAAAAGGTCAACATCACAACCTTGCTGATAGTTAAATCTTCTAAAGGGATTTTCAATAATTCCAAAGAGTTTTATAAAGGGAAATATTAGAGGGAAATGAACTATAGAAGGATTCCTCCCCTTCCCCCTAGTCATAAGTCCTCCCTCAGGATAAATCTCCATGGATCTGATATTTTTAGTGAAGAAATGTCCTTAATCTGCAAATAGTGGTTTTTCTTGTTTTTTGCTGCAAAACAGTGGACATGGCTTCCTTTTGCATTTCGTAGACTTTTGTTACTGTTAAAGCATACCTTTTTGTTGTGAGGAACAGGAGTGTTCTCAAAGTGAGATGAAGAAATGAGATGAATCAGATAAAGTGAGGAGGAGAAATAGTTAAGAGTTTGTGGTGGAATTGTATTAGTCAAATTGGGAAAGTGTCATAGATGAAAGAACTACAGATGTGTAATTGTGCTCAGAGTTGTATGTTTTGCTTTGTCCTATTTCTTTGTGCCATATATATGCTAAAGTATCTGAAATACACTGCAGAATGGAATGTGGGGGATAGCTTTCTCCTTCCTAATTGTACTGATTAAGGTCTCATTCTGCCTAAAGATAGGTTCACCTTAGCTAGCTTTTGGCAAGTCATGTTTCTTCAAGATCTGGCACAAATTGTGCATCCCTCCCATTCTAATTTCTACAGCAATGAAGAGATGACTACAACATTTTTTTTCTAAAAAGAAGCTTTGTTTGAACATTTTTGGCAGCCTCTCATGGGGAATTTTAGTGTCTTTCAACCACTGCACACTATATCTGCCCCAGTTCATATGCACCAATTAATATAATTAAGCCAACTTAATTTAGCATACTGTAGCAAGTAGAATTTGGAACACAAATCCACGTAAACAAAAATTTCAATGCAACAAACTTGGCATAATCAGAATACTGCTATCTTTGCCAGGAGAAACCCATCAGACTGAATGCCTTTATAATAAGGTTGCAAATATGTGGTTTACCAACAATTCTTGACTATTCAGGGAGCCATAGTTTTCTCTGTGTAAAGACCTCTATAGTTAATACACTTAAGCATCACAGTGTGGGAGGGAAATTTGGATAACTCACTGTCCTAAAAAAGAATATTACAAAATGTGGCTAGTCCTATTCATTTAAAATGTTGCTTGCCATTATGGATAGCCAATAAGAAAATATTCATGGAAGATTGATTTTATATGGTAACTGCAGCAAGATAATTATGTGCAAAATGATGGAGAAATATTGAAACTCCCACAGAGGAACAGATTGGGAAGATGGAGGAAAGAGCAGAAATGGAATATCTGATCTGTTTGGTCAGGGGTAAAACAATAAGTACTTTTTTAAAAGACGGAAACTGTTTATAGACATTTTTACTGAAAATTGAAAAGAATGAAATTATTATTTCTGAATTTGATGACTAAAAGGATTGAATAAGGGACTGAAGGGATTTTTGTAATGTTAAACAGGGGAGATGGATAATGTGCTGAAAAGAAGGTCAGAAGTCACTTTTTGTTTGTTTACCGTAATTATTTCTTCTTTCTTTTATTGCCTTCTTTTATATCTTTTTTATATCTGCCTTTATCTTTGCAAACATTCTTAATAAAATTACTTTAAAAATGTGACTTGCCTGAATGAAGTTCTGAGTGTATCAATCCAGTTGTAATATATAAAGACAACTTTTTAATATTGGGTACATGGCAATGTTCCATAACAGCCAAATTACTCTCATTTCAATCTAACAAGTATTATATATAATTCTTTCTTTATATAGTTTATGTGCTTTGGCAACACAGTCTTTTATATTGGCAGTACTGCTAGAATGGAATTCCCCTTTTTTCTCCCTGTGGGGAAAACCATGTTTATCTGCTTTGAACAAAAACAACAAAGGGTCTTATAACACTTTAAAGTCTAACACATTTATTGTAGTATAAACCTTTGCAGATCAGAGTAATTTTGCTGCTGTTTTCAGTTAGAGATGATTCTGAAATTCTACTTATTTCTGAGTTTGGTCTTATAATGCACTACCTATTCTTCAGAACTTCTAGCATTTTTTTTATATTTTTTGTATAAAACATTAGAGTAAATTTGTTACTGTTTTCATTTTCTTTAACTCCTTTGAAGATAACTCATGGGCACTTAAATACACATAAATTTTAAGAGTGAATAAACAAAGACCATAAAATCAATGTTCATGATGCAACATATGAATTAAGATTCTGTTTTAAGCAGTATTTACAGTATATTGAGCTATAGCGTAACACAGAACAACAAACAAAAACAATCATTTCTCTGTGAGGTTTCTACACTAAATGATATCCATAAAACACTTCAAACAAAGCAAACTGATGGAAATACATGTACAATATCTTCAAAATTATTTTTGTCAGTGTTTTATCTATTTGCATAAATAATAATAATAATAATAATAGTAGTAGTAGTAGTAGTAATAGTAGTAGTAGTAGTAGTAGTAGTAGTAGTAAAGTTGGAAGGGACCTTGGAGGTCATCTGGTTCAACCCCCTGCTCAGGCAGGAAACCCTATACCATTTCGGACAAATGGCTGTCCAGTCTCTTCTTAAAAACTTCCAGTGTTCGAGCATTCACCACTTCTGGAGGCATAATATTCAAGGAGGAAAATAAAAGATGAACTAATTTATCTATTGTATTGGTTACTCTGGTGTATGGCCTTTGTTGAGACTTGGATCAAATAGTATACCTATCTTTAGATCTTTCAGTAGTTTCTAATAGCATTTTCTATGGCTTCCTATGGACTATCGGTTTTAAAATACTTCTGCTCTTTCCTTAATGGGTTATTTCAGTTGATGATTCTAGGGGAAGAAAGGTTGATTTGGTGACATTTTCTTATGGAGTACTCTTGGGTTTCAGCATTTTTCTCTTGCTTCTTAATAAGAAGCTGCCGGGAGACATCATCTGCCAGAAGCCATAATGCCATGGTTGGATAGGAGAGGTTGCCATGATCATATGAGGACTCTTGCAGTGACAAGGTGTCCTGCCTGGATGTAACCAGTTATGAGTGTTAGTGAACAGACAAGTTACTGTTGCTGCTCATACACCAACTGTGTACTCAGCAACTATATACACAGTAGTTCATGGAGCACATCTTATAGCTAGTTGGAGTTCTTTCTGCTTCCTGCCTGGGTGACTATAATCACCATGTTCTAGAAGTGGGATCTAGTGTAGTACGTGAATTCAGGGCCTCCATGGTAGCCCTGTTCTTATTGCAAAGAATTATGGCAATGATTCATAAGGAAGGGCACACATAGATTTCATTTTATTATTGGAGCTGCTGAGAGATGACCTGTATATAGAGGATATTGACATAAATCTTTTTAGATAGACTATCATGAGGAAGCAGCAAAATATCTCCAGCGAATTCATTTCTTGGTAGAATTGGACAAAACCTTAGGATAGTAAGCCCTAATCCTGCCAAGTTTCAACTTGAATGGATTCACCACAATATAGTTCTGAAATATTCTCCATATGTTTAAGACAGAGGTAGCAGGAATGAAGAAAGCAAAGCACAACAGACTGTATGAGTCTGGAAACTGACATAACCAGAGGAAGAGACAATATTTTCAACCCTTTGCATTGATGCTTGTGAGATTTGTGTACAAGTTAAAATAGATCTGTTTCCCTTAGCAGAAACTTAATAATCCTAATTTGCTTCTGGTTTTAGTTAAAACCATTGTGCTACAAATTTTGGTAAGGGCCCTGGGGAGGGGTTATTTGTGCAAGCAAGGAATTAGCCTTTTCATAGGACAGGGTTGAGGAAGAAGACAATTTTCCAGATTGTGCTTCTTCTCCTTGGTGAGCCTTATGAAAGTACAGCCTCTACATTGGGGAGTGCTAGCAACTGGAAGTGCTTAAACGTCACAGCACATTGAGTTATGCAAACAGTTTTCACCTCAGCTCAGCAAGTTTCTGGCATTAATCACAGTCATCTCCTTTTGCACCTGAAGGGGTTTATGCACAACTGTCTATAATTCACACTTCTCCAAGGTCAGTTACTCAGTGAACCACACTGAACCAATCCCACATGTTTTTGAATAATTCAAAACATAATTCGAAATAATTTCTAATCCTGGCCAACCATGCAGATGGAGAAAAATGAAGAAGCAACCTCTGAATTTTCCTTTCCTTTTCCTTTTCTTTTTTCAATACATCCACTAATAACTCAGATAATAATAGGAAAAGGGACACATAGAGGTATTTCTTGAATATCAAGATGTTGTTCATACTTGAAGAAAATTTTCTTTTGGGTTAGGGGGGTTTCCTGTCATGTGCAACTTATGCTTGAACAAATTATTTAGTCTCTCTCTCTCTCTCTCTCTCTCTCTCTCTCTCTCTCTCTCTCTCTCTCTCTCTCTCTCTCTCTCTCTCTCTCTCTCTCTCTCTCTCTCTCTCTCTCTCTCTCTCTCTCTCTCTCTCTCTCTCTCTCTCTCTCTCATCTCTCTCTCACACACACACACACACACACACCTATCTATCTGTCTATCTCTCTCATCTCTGTCTGCCTGTCTGCCTGCCTGCCTGCCTGCCTGCCTGCCTGCCTGCCTGCCTGCCTGCCTGCCTGCCTGCCTGCCTGCCTGCCTGCCTATCTATCTATCTATCTATCTATCTATCTATCTATCTATCTATCTATCTATCTATCTATCTATCTATCTATCTATCTATCTATCATATATTTGCCCAAGAACAAATAACTATAACAGATGAGAGTTGTTTGAGCTCTTTGAAAATATTAATCAACACTCATACTTAACATATAAAGCTGCCAAGAAGTTTTATGGAAGACTTTGTGCTTGGGGCTTTGACATTTCATCTCCCCCCCCCAATTTTATTTTTTCAGTCCAAAAAAGCAAACACACCTTCTTTCCAAAAAATGAAATTTCCCATTTTGCTAGTGGTAATGGATTTCTCAGATGGAATATGTCATGCTGAGCAGGAATCATCATAATAAAAGTAATTTTAAAATGCTGCACAAAATAAACAAAACACAGGCAGGATTCATTGTTTTTTAATATGTCCTGATATTTTGGCTTCCAGATTTGCAACTCACTAGGAAACCCAAGGTTTGGACCATGCATATAGAGAATATACACAAGCTGAACCAAAAGCAACACATTTTTTTATTTTTCTTTGATGAAGCAAGTTTATAATATAGATCACAAGTCAGTATTATGTGTGGTTTCAATGCTGATGGTTTCCAGCCTGGGCTCCAAATAACACTTTGTAATGTTTTAGCTGTGTAAACAAAAAAGACCACAATATTTCCCACTGATAAAAGTAAAACCTCTATGAACCTCTAGTCAGTTATAGTGTGGGTGGGATAAGCTCTTCAGACCTAAATGTGCAGCTGTGTGACTTCCAAGTCCCTTTGGGGTCCAAAGCAAAATTGTGGCAAGGCAATTTTATTATCTTAATTTAATTTGGCAAGTCTTTCTCTTGAATGTACATTCTTTTCACCATAACCTGGTAGGGAAAAAAAAACACTTTACCAAAATAATATTCTAAAAGTTTTATTTTGGTATAGAGAAGAACCTTCTTTGGAAGAAGAAACTTAATTTAGATGCACGTGGCACACTCAAGGTTGCATTAAAAATATTTGGAAACAATGCTGGGCCTAGAGAGGATTGGAAGGACAATTGGACAAAGTATTTTACAATATTTAAAACATTAAACACAGGCAGTCTTCAAATTATGACCACAATTGAATCCCAAATTTCTGTTGCTAAGTGAGACATTTGTTAACTGAGTTTCACTCCATTTTATGATCTTCCTTGCAGTGATTGTTAAGTGAATCAATGCAGTTATTTAATTAATAACATGCTTGTGAAGTGAATCTGACTTCCCCATTGACATATAAACACACAAACATTTGCATAAAATGGGTCCTTCAGTCATAAACTAGCTGCTCAAAGGGCAAGAAAACTATATCCGAAAGAGCAAGAGATCATTACATTAGCACACATGTCCATTTCTTCTCTTAAATTGTCAGCACACCTTTCTGAATCAAGTATAAACTTTAGAAAAACCAACTTGTTTCATTAAGTGGAAAATACCTAATTTAATAATAAACTGATGACACAGACTACATCCACACCTTGTGGGACACAATTTACTTTAGCAAGATTTAGCAAAATATTTTTTTTAAAAAAGTTGCCTCTCCATTAATTTTTTTTTTTTTGCAATAACTAAAGAGGTTATGAAGTTTAATCCAGAAGAGTATCAACTCATTTAACTGATTATTATTTCCCCT
This sequence comes from Protobothrops mucrosquamatus, assembly GCF_001527695.2. Taxonomy (NCBI): domain Eukaryota; kingdom Metazoa; phylum Chordata; class Lepidosauria; order Squamata; family Viperidae; genus Protobothrops; species Protobothrops mucrosquamatus. The sequence goes on from NW_015386490.1 coordinate 73,479, forward strand.
TCATTCTTCATCTGGATATGTAGCAGATCATAAATGGTTGCTGTCTTCAACTGGACTAATATGGACTAATGGACTGAAATTTACATTGAATTATAATTTGAAAGAATTTTTTTATAAGATGATGCGCCATTGGTATTTAATGCTTGGGACATTGCCAAAAAATGTATAAAAGTATTTCAAATGTATGTTGAAATGCAAGTACAAAAGGTAGTTTTTATCATCTCTGGTGGATTTGTGAAAAAGGTTTGATGAACAAAGATGAAAGAAAATGTGGAACTTTTTTATTATATATGGTGGAGCCAGAAGAATCTTATGTGCACAAGGATGGAAAGATACACAAATTCCCACAATGGATGGTAAAGTAGAGAGGGTGAAAATGACAGTTTTAGTTAAAGACAAGAATTTACCTATTTCTTTTCTATTTGGAAACCACATTGCTCCCTGCCATTTTATAACTTTTATTATTTAATATATTGTTAAAAGTAAGAGTATTAGTTGAATACTAATAGATATCTTTGAATAATAATAATAATAATAATAATAATAATAATAATAATAATAATAATAATAATAATAATAATA
>NW_015386490.1:74508-75883 GCF_001527695.2 Protobothrops mucrosquamatus
ATGCACATTTTAATGTTTTGTTTTGTCTAGTTTTGTTCTTGTATTTTTTCCCTTTTTTGAAGTTTGTAATTTAACGTTGTGAATAAAATAAAGATTTATTTTTTTTAAGTAAGAATATTATGATATTGCTATAATAATATATTTATATCCCCTAAGTCTTGCTATGTTACCGTATTGTGGGAGGGAGCTGTTCCTGAGAAGGATAAGCAAAGAACACCATGAATATATTTCAAAATTATAAAATCCCAGCGGGTCATTCAAGTTGTGAAGTCACCCCCACTGCCTACCTGAAGTAAGCAAGTGCAATATTTGAGCAGTAACAATATCTGAAGAGGATGGAGGCAGATTGCAACATTAATGAAAATGGCTTTCATTTTGGTCAAGAAAAGGCAATGGTAAAGTACTTCGATACTGACTAGCAGGAAAAGTATATCTAAAGCGGCAAAGACAGAATTAAAGTAAAAACGTGGAAGATAAGAAGAATGATCATGGAAAAAAATCAGTGTAGATGAAATGAATTGAGTAGACATTGACCTCTTAGATGGCAGCAAATTGAAATAGATTTGGATACTTGCCCTCAGAAAATCATGCTGTTCACTACTCAGCTGGTTTCATTTGTAAATCTAGTTTAACATCTTGTTCCATATTATTTTTTAGCTTCTTATTTTTATATGCATATTCAAATCAGTCTCAATCTGAATTTTGTCCAGTGAGATCTGGTCTTTTTTTATAAACTCTTTACGTATTTTATTTTTGTTTTAAGTTTTGATATGGTTATAAGATTAATCAACTAATAACCTCTCATCCATCATCTATCTATCATCTATATCTATCTGTCTGTTTGCCAGTCTATCTATTGTCTATCATTGATCATCTATCTATCTATCTATCTATCTATCTATCTATCTATCTTTTTTTTTTTTTTTTTTTTTTTTTTTTTTTTTTTTTTTTTTTTTTTTTTTTTTTTTTTTTTTTTTTTTTTTTTTTTTTTTTTTTTTTTTTTTTTTTTTTTTTTTTTTTTTTTTTTTTTTTTTTTTTTTTTTTTTTTTTTTTTTTTTTTTTTTTTTTTTTTTTTTTTTTTTTTCACCATACACCATACACCAAAACTACATAAACATAACTCTTTTCTTCTAACAGAACAGTGCTTTACATTTTAAATGTTCTTTACATCTTATTTACATCAATAATTATATCTTTTTCTTTCTCTGTTCTAGCCAATTATAACATTTATTCCAAATTTCATAAAATTCTGACATCTCCTTATCTTTTAGTTCTAACGTAAGTTTATTCATTTCTGCGCATTCCAAAATTTTATACATAATCATATCATTTGTGGGAATATTTTCACTCTTCCAACATTGCGCATATGCTATAC
>NW_015386490.1:76812-144552 GCF_001527695.2 Protobothrops mucrosquamatus
TCTGTCTGTCTGTCTGTCTGTCTGTCTGTCTGTCTGTCTGTCTGTCTGTCTGTCTGTCTGTCTGTCTGTCTGTCTGTCTGTCTGTCTGTCTGTCTGTCTGTCTGTCTGTCTGTCTGTCTGTCTGTCTGTCTGTCTGTCTGTCTATCTATCTATCTATCTATCTATCAACCATCATCACCTCTTAAGTTCCATTTTAGTAACAGAAAATCTTGAGAAAAATCTCTTTATGTATTGTTCCGAAAAATCTTCAAATCTTTCAGAATTAGAATATTTTCTTCCATTCTGTATTAATGGGTCTTGTCTCCTTTAGTTCTTTCTGCATCCCTCTAAAGCAGGGGCAGGCAACCCAAAACACTCAAAGAGCCATTTGGACCTGTTTCCCACCGAAAACAAAGCACTGGGAGCCACAAAACCCTTTTGATATCTAAAATGAAGATAACACTGCATGTATCCTTTTTTACCTTTATTATATATATAAAGGTAAAAAAGGATATATGCAGTGTTATCTTCATTTTAGATGTCAAAAGAGTCTCTATCTCTGTCTCTCTCTATCTCTCTTTCCTCTCCCCCTTTCTCTCTTTCTCTTTCTCTCTTTCTCTCCCCCCCTCTCTTCCTCTCTCCAATCTTCTGCTCACCTGGCAAGCTGGCTTCAAGCTGTTTTCCAACAAGCTGACACACATTCTTATTGGGCTAGCTCAGGGATAGGCAACCTCGGCTCTTTTATGACTCATGGACTTCAACTCCAAGAATTCCTGAGTCATCATAGCTGGGCTAGCTAGCTTCCTCCTGCCCTTCCTGCTTCCTGCTTCCTGCAGACGCAGCAAAGGGAGGAGCCCCGCCTAACAACAACAACAACAACAACAACAACAACAATAATAATAATAATAATAATAATAATAATAATAAAGTTAGAAGGGACCTTGGAGGTCATCTAGTCCAACCCCCTGCTCAGGCAGGAAACCCTATATCATTTCAGACAAATGGCTGTCAGCTCGTCAGAACAGGGTGAGGCTACTCTCTTTTACACACACACACACACACACACACACACACACACACACACACACACACACAAAGAGAGAGAGAGAGAGAGAGAGAGAGAGAGAGAGAGAGAGAGAGAGAGAGAGAAGCTCTGTCTCTGTCTCTCTCTGCAAATGGCAGAGGAGGCTGGGAGCCGCAGGGGAAGGCTCAAGAGCCGCATGTGGCTCCGGAGCCGCAGGTTGCCGACCTGTGCTCTAAAGCCTAACTTTAAAAGTCCCCTTTGTCATTTTTTTTAATTAATAATATATTTTTTCATGGGAAAGTTTCTTATAATTAATTTCAAATTTTTCTTGTAAAATTCAAAACAACCTATCAGAGAAATTCTTGTAATCAATTTCATAGTCTTATTTCATAATCCAATTATAATTTTCCAAAATCAATATTCTAATCACCCTTTTGGTGTGTATTCCAAAATAACAATCTTTTTGATCCATACAATTTGCACAAAACTTTTTTCAGCAAGGATTGAAAGAAAGTTGAAGTATCACAAAACCTGACTGCAAGCAATTTCCAGAAGTCATTAAAATTTGGCAATCCTTTGGGTTCTAGTGCTCTAAACCTCCAGAAATGCTGTTTTATAGTCTTCGTAAAGGGGATTGCTGTATGGAGCTTGTGTGGGCAATACTAAGCCATCTTCCTTGTCCTGAGATGAATTCCAAGAACCCGATCCATTTATTAACTCCTCATTCACATAGTCACACAGGTGATCATATTTTAGACACATTATACAAAGACCCAACTTCCTTGAGAAGTCCATAATGGTGCAAAAGATGGAAGGAAAGAAAAGAGGACAACCAATGGCAAGAAGATGGATTTGATTACAGAGACAAGGTGCACAGTGTTAGTAGTCCTAAGGGGCTATATTGGGGTCAGATAATTCTGCAGACGTTCTTCCTGTGTGGTCACTAAGACAACACCAACTTGATGGCACATAAGTAATCATTTGAATTATATAAATAAAACAACATTCATTGTTTTGATTGCTTTGTTTTTATTCTATCTTGAAATATTGTAACTTGTCCAGGGTCTGTATGGTGTGGAGAAGGATAAATATTGTTAAATAAATAATCATGAACTATGAGAACTATACTAATATTTTCCTGTCCTTTGAAAATCTTTTAGTATCAATTTCATATATATTAAATGGAAAGAGATTTGAGTTTTTTGCAAAGTTCAATTGCAGCTTTGACTATTGTTAGAATAATGAGGGGAACAATTATATCCCAGTTTGAATCCCTCAGTGTTACTAGCTTAAATTAAAGAGAAACAGGCAAGATCCTATTATATTTCCAAATTCCATTATGGATACCAAGTTTGCCTTTAAAGGACCAATTCAATACATTTTACAGATGCAGTTAAATCACCTTTAGGCTAAATTTGTAAATGTGTAAATTAAAGTCTAAACTTGCCAAAGATAAAGCTGAATACATATGAAATACTAGATGCCAAAAAAACAAAAAACTGGAATTGATAAGCATTAATCTTTGGAGCTTCCACATGGAGATATAGTTATTATGGGCTTGTTGTCCTCTCATACTTTTGAGATTGATTTAATTAGAGCAGGGAGGAAGAAGAGAAATCTACCCAACCACTCAGATCAGTTGAATCTACATTAATAGATTCCACATACTGTAGATCATTCTTATATAAGAAAAAAATATTTATGCTGGGTTCCCAGCATCATTCAGGTATGTGAATAGTCATTAGTGAGGGACCATTCTGACATCAAGCATAGTTATCAAGACAGAACACTACCATATTTGTCTAATTGATAGAAACCATAGTGAAGGTATTTATCTGCTAGAACATTGGTCCATCTGAACTGAAGTCAATCATACTATACAGTTACTAGCACATCCTTCCCAATGCACTAAAAGAATTCCTTTCCTCTGTAAAAAAGATGTAAAAGAGAAAAGTCTTAGCTGTATGAAAAGCTAATGTGCAGTCTCTTTTTTTACTCTTCCCCACTATATATTAGGATGAAAGGGCTTTGTGATTTGCGTAGGAGATTCCCACCCACCCACTCCCTTTTTTTTCTTTCTGCAAACTGTCAACATGACAGACTTGCTTTGCCTCAAACCTGGTTTGCCTCAGTATTCGTCACTGTCAATAATGGCTAGGGATACTATATCTTTAATCAATGGAACTAAGGAGGGGAGGACAGAAGAAAATGGAATAAGAAAAAAGCAAAGCTGACTTAGATTGATTGCATAGCTTGAGCCAGTGCTGCAGACTGTACACCTCAATCCAACACCAGTGCTAAATAATCGGCAATCTCCATGATTATCAATACGCAGTGGAGTACGGTGTCTGAATGCAGACTTTATCAGATGGAGACCTGGAGATTAGCCTCTTGTCTCCCTAATCAGGACTGCACTAGTAGTCCATTTATTACCATGTTTCACAAATGTGTGGCAGGAATGGGGGAAGGAGGAAAAGATCAGAATGCTCAAAAGAAAGTGAATAGCTGGCTAACCTTGCATAGAATTGATCTGTCTTGAGTAGAATATAAAGGGTTTTGTCTGTGTTGGTTTCTTTATTAAATGTTCAGCTTAATGTTCAGGTGAGAACTATGTGACTCAAGTGTATTGTTTAATTAAGCTTTCCATTAAGTCAGTTTTGGAAAGAGTTGTCAGCATGTGGCTAATTTGAAGCTAGATCTAGAGACTAGCATTTTGCTTAATTAGGGGATGGCAATTTCATCAAAATGCAGATTCCTCTGAATTTGTTCAGCTTTTAGGAACCTGCAGTTGTTCCTTCCCTTTTAACTCTTCAGAGTTAAAATAATATCCTTTTAGAAGTAGCCAAGATAAAGAGACTAACATAAACTGATTTTTTAAAATTAGCATGGTGAATTAGATGAGCAAACATGCTATTCTCTTCAGAAATAAACCAACTATATGATCAAAAATTCAGGTGTGTGGACATCATAAGAAAAGGAAAATGATTTATTGTATTGCAAAGACCAGCCTACTTTTGGGGCATCACAGATGATAGATATGTTCTTTATCCTTCATATGCTCCTTCAATACATGGTTTCTCTTAAACTTTCCTTTTTCTAGAAATTCTAATTTTTGCTGCTACTTGATTTTGCTGCTACAATGCATAATCATTTAACAATAAGTGTTCGTTGTCATAAAAATACAAATGTAGTGCTGAATTAGTATTGCAGTAGAAGCAATTATTATAGTGGCAGTTGTAGCAATAGTAACAGTAGTAACAAATAGTATTTTTTTACTGAATGGCATCATAACACCTTTCATATCACAACAAAACAGTTGAAGTTATTTGGCTAGTGGCAGTTTTGATGAAAAATGTTTTTCCTTATTGCTCAGCTCATCCATTCATTTCTTGAATTCACTCATTTATCTTCCCTTGAGTCAGCTGAAAACTATTCCATCATGAAATCTGCTGTCCACATTGTAGATTTCTAGCCTGTCTCCATTGCCTCTGTTTCTGGGCCTTGCAGTTCACTGACATCTCTCTAAGATAATGGGTGGCTTAGGTAATTGATTTTATACATCTTGGGCAATATTGGAATAGGTGGAAAATTCCTGCTTCTGCACCAGTACAGTTTTTAGGATGACATAAGCATGTTTTACTTGTGGGTTGGACATGAAATGAAGACAAAAGTAGAACAATGTTGTCAGGACACATTTGAGCCATACCTATCCACAACTGTGGATCCAAAGTTTGAACAAATAACATTACAGTGTATACATGCTTATCAAATAGACAACTAGTAACAGGTTGAAATGAGAGAACATTCCTGCTGGAACATCAGTATATGTAACTGTGCCTTCCAATTTTGTGCCTGGCATGATTTTATATCTCAACAATTTCATGAAACTGAAAGTGAAAGTAGTTATCACTATCCTCCTCCCCCATATATACATATTGTACTGTAGAAAATAGTCTGACAGCACTATTTGCATGATTTAATTCCTTCTGTATCCAATCACACTTGGCCAATAAAGAATATTCTATTCCATTCCATTCCATTCCGTTCCATTCCATTCTATTCTATATACATGAACTTGAAATATGAAATTACTGCTCAGTTTCCTGTTTTATTAGTAGAATTTGTTTTGCCACATTTTCTTCTGAAGTTGGAAGGATCTCTAACTGAATCTGAAAGTGGATTTTGAGACAAAATTCAACCACTTCCCAGCATGCAGCATTAGTGATACCTTTAATGCTGCAGACTAAGAAATGAGATATATACTAAAAGCATTGGTTATCCTATGCATTTTTGAGGAATACCTGTAACACAGGAAAAATAACTGTGCTGAAAAACTATAGCAGAATTCAACTTCCTGAACTAAGATTTTTTTCCAGCTCATCATACTTTTAGAGTTACAGCTCTCCTCTAGAAATATAATTCCCACCCTCTTTCTGCAAAATCAAGTGAACAAAGAAGGGAAAATCCTTCAGCATACTTAGCTATTAGGCCTTGAAGGTTGAAAACTAATCAAGATAGATGAGAATTGTGTTCAGTTATTTTGATAGAACTTAGTGACATTAAAAGTTATTACATACGAATTGAAGGCAAGATCATGGCGCTAGGCAGGAATTAGTGTGGAGCAATAGAAACAACAGATTTATCCATCTGGTTGAGGGAATTTTGAGACTTATATTCTTAAAAATCTGGTTTTGAACCTCCATGTATTCTGTAGAGCTACTAAATCAGACTAACAGCTTCTTTTGATAGGTAAATAGGGTTACCATTCCTTTAAGACTTTAGATTCCTAATCTGGCTAGAATTCTACAGAGCAATATTCATTTGTTTGGTGGGTGACTTTGATCTATTCACATTCTCTCAGTCTAACCTATTGCACAGTATTGTTGGGGAGATAAAATAAAGGAATACACACCCCTTGCATGTAAACTGCTATAAGTTCTCTGAACAAATAAAATACAAATAAATACAGTCTAACCTATTGCACAGTATTGTTGGGGAGATAAAATAAAGGAATACACACCCCTTGCATGTAAACTGCTATAAGTTCTCTGAACAAATAAAATACAAATAAATAACCTGGACTGGACTGCAGTAATAATAATAATAATAATAATAATAATAATAATAATAATAATAATAATAATAATAATAATAATAATAATAATAATAATAATAATAATAATAATAATAAAAGTTGGAAGGGACCTTGGTGGTCATCTAGTCCAACCCCCTGCTCATACAGGAAACCCTATACCTATATTTCACAAAATTCAATTAAAGAGGCTTCCATGCAATAATCAGTTGATTTGGGATAATAATAGTAATAATAATAATAATAATAATAATAATAATAATAATAGCAATAGTAGTAGTAATATTGGTACTTTTGGTAGTCTTATCTAATACACCAATCAGTCAACAGGAACTTCAGAAAATCTTGCTTATGTACCTACCCACATTGCTTTTTAATATATCCCAAACTACAAAGTTATTATAAAGGTAAAACCCCTAATTCATAGCTGCACTGAATTATATAGTCTACCATAACAGTTTATTTAATTTTCACTTAGTATATTTCCCATGGGTTCTTTAGGGACTGCTTCAGATCAACATGGCTTGAGGAGTCCATTGACAAAATTTACTCTGGGTTTCACAGTTTTAGCTGTACTACCTTTATAGGCTTTGTCTTATTGTATGGCCTTTTGGCTATAAGAAATGGTTTGATTTTACTTAGCATACTGTATGAAGATATTAAAGTTATAAGCTTAGTACAGTATGTGCACTCAAATGATATTCTGAATGCCAAATCAAAACTGCAGAATCAAATCAAGTTAAAAAGAGTTTTACCCTGCCTGCCCATGATGGCCTAATGTGAATAAGATGGCCTAATGTGAACCAGTTTAAGACTGAGAACACCTAATATGTCTCTGACTGTAGTTTTGATAGCAAACTCAATGGGACAGCTAACAAAAATAAAATGAAAATTGAAAAATGAGGTTCATTATAATTTTTAGTAACTGTGCATACAAAAAATTGGCATCACTTCACTCAACTATTTTTGAGATTTGAGCTCTGAGCTCATTTTAAGAATTCAAAGTGTTAAGGCCAATAAGACTACTCACACAAAGAGAATTTAGATTTGTGTTTATGTTATACTTTCTCAGTTATAATTCTCCTGCCTTCCTAGCAGTTTGAAAGCATGCAAATACGAGTAGATAAATAGGTACCACTTTGGTGGGAAGGTAGCAGCATTCCACGCACTCAGTGTATAGTTATGTTGGCCACATGACCACAGAAGCATCTTTGGACAACTCTGGCTTGCTTGGCTAAGAAACAGAGATAAGCACCACCCCTTATAGTGGCAACGACTGGATAGGGCAAAGCTTTACCTATACCTTTTCTCANCCTTTTCTCAATTATTGCAGTTGTGTCTAAAAATAATAAAGGATTGTGTAAGGTGCATTAAAGACTACACAATTTATTTTGGATTAAGATTCTGTAGACTAGAATTCATCTCATCTGCACTGCACAGATGAAACAAATTCATGTGTACTAAAAAGAAGGGGAACATGGGAAGATCTCAGAAGCCTTATGTATTCCTATTTTAAAGTGTTTAGTATGAGGATAATTAATCTCAGCGTTTTAACCACCTACAGCATTTGATTTCAATTGTCTTGTTTTTGCCCCACCAGCTGGTTTGATCGAATAGTTATATTTTTAGAATTCGGCTAATAGGTTATAAGTGCATTAAGTCTTAGTCATTTGTTGTTTCATTAGTGCTGAAATGACTTTCTAATTGTGTTTGCAGTTGTAGCTAAAAACAACTTAAGCCAAGAGAAGTCATTGCCAAAGACTTTCCCACTTTTTTACTTTTGCCACTTGTCACCCTAGTCACCCTAGTCATGGATATCACTTACTCTTTGAGCAGGAGCTATGAGTCCAGAAGAATCACCAAACTGTGATATTGAAGAGAAGTCATTGCCAAAGACTTTCCCACTTCTTTACTTTTGCCACTGCTACCTTAATGAAAATCTTCCCTCAAGAATAAAACCATAGCAAAGAGATCCTATTTTGTTTTATTTATTCATATTCTAGAAACCTCCATGGATACAAAGACTTTGCACATTGTATGCTACTAATAAATCAAGCAATGTAAGACATTATTTATTTGATGAGTTGTAATCAACTTTTTATTTATTTATTTTTATGGCCACCCATCTCAAAACAACTCAGAGTGACATACAAAGTTAAACACCATCAACAACTATGTAACCCATGATATTCAGGTTAAAACAATAAACCTAAATAAATCTAAATGATAAAAACTGTATTGCCTAACTATCTGTGGATGCCTGTGGATCAGCCGGCTCTTCAAAGCCTTATAAAATACTAACAGGGTTGGATCTATCTGGATTTCTGGTAGGATGCTTTTCCACAGGGTAGACACTGCTGCAGGGAATGCATGAATTCTGGATCCAACAAGATGGCACTATTTAATAGAAAGGACCTGGAGCATGCCCTCTTTGTTAGATCTGGTGGGCTAAGCAAAAACATATGGTGGTTCTGCAAATATCCTGGTTGTATGCCATGTAGGACTTTATAGATGATAACCAGCATCTTGGATTGCACTCAGAAGCCTACTGGGAGCCAGTGCAGTTCACAGAACAGTGTTATATGAACATAAGGGGAAATGTCTAAAACTGCCCATGTTGCTGCATTCTGGACCAGCTGCAGCTTTAAATACAATTCTGTGTAAAGCATTTTACAGTCCTCATAGTGCACAGTAATTGGTACAATTAATGGATAAGATGAATCTGTGCAAAAGTCACCCTAGTCATGGATATCACTTACTCTTTGAGCAGGAGCTATGAGTCCAGAAGAATCACCAAACTGTGATATTGAAGAACCAAGAAAGGCCAAGATGGATCCATTATTTCCATCCAGAGTCTGCCTGAAGGCATCAGTAAGCATATCCAATGTTGTCTCAGACCTGAATACTGATTGAAAGGGGTTCAGATAATCCACTTGCTCCAGGGCCCCTGGAAATGTAAACCAACCATCTTCCCTTACACCCCCTACATTCTTCTCACTGCATCCTCTATGAAAGAGGTCTCCAACCTTTTTGGTTTGGTGGCCCGGAAAGGGAGGCAGACACAGTTACTCGTGTGTGCACACACACAAATGGGCTGCGCACAAGTGCATGTGTATATGCAAATGGGACCATGCAAGTGCAAGTGACACAAATGGGGCACTGCTAGTGCCAGTGGAATGCTTGCCATGGGGTGGTGCTAATGCTGGCGGGATGCTCAGGGTGGCACTAGTGCTGGCAGGATGCTTGGCGTGGGGTGGCGCTACTACTGGCGGGACACGGCAGTACTAGCACCGAGGGACACTTGTAGCAACACAAGCCTGAGTGGGGGGATTAGTGCACACACACATGTATGTGCACTGGCCATCCCTTCACATGGCCCAGTGGCTAAGAGGCCATAGCCCAGTAATAGGCCGCAGCCCACAGGTTGGGGACCCCTCCTCTATGAATATATTTTCCCCATTTATCATTGGAGTCATTTATGAGGAAACAAAAGATTATATGGAAGTTCAACATACAAAAATTATTGAAAGTATATTTTAACTGATGAAATATTTTGAATGAAAAGTATCAGTCCACATCTTAATATTATCCACTAAACCATAGTATTTCCTCTATGTGTGGACTTAAAACTTTCTCCTCCAGGTAGTCTCCCATCCTGACAGAAGTAAATCTATAGGTGGCAAAAGTGTGATACTTATAGAGACCAATGACAGTTTTTCTGAAGTACTAAGACCTTACGAAGGATTGTGAATTGGGGAAAAAATTGTACAGAATTTGGTGCCGGTAACAGAATCTCATTCAAGAACAGGCACATTCTCCATATGTATTGTAATTACTGTTTATTTCTGTAGCTCAGAGGTTAGAACCTTCTTCCACATATGAGCTGCAGGCCATGCTGCTGCCATTTAATGCTCCTCCTCTGACTCATAGCTCACTACCTCCCATGGCTGGTGGGGGACTCGCAGCTCTGCCCATATTGAGGCAACTGGTGAACTTTCAACAAAATTATCATCCGTGGAAGTGGCAAACATTTACAAGAGAAGCTTCTTGGATGAGAAGTGAAACATTTTCATAATAAGAAAAGTCCACTTGCCTTTTGAAACAACACTTTTGGGTTTGTCCACTAGATGGAATTTTCAACTTTTGATATTCTTTTCACATTTCAGCTTCTCTGGGGCTTTCTTGATTTTGTAAGGTGGTTATTTTCCTCTCCCTTGTGGACCAAGTGGACTTATTTCTAGGACTATGGATCAGATGATTTTGGGTGACTGGCCAAATCTGGCTTAGTCCTTATTGTGATCCTAAAGAAAGAACTGTAACATATTTGAAAATATTGGTTGCCACCCTGACCTTTATCCCTGAAAATATCTAATAGAGTTAAAGATTTGAAAATTTAAGGTTACAATTTTATTAATGGAGCTGCTAGGAATGGGCTTGACTGATCAGAGAATGCAACACTGATCTTTGAAAGACCCAATCTGAGATTGTGCACAACAGCTGGTTATTACCACAGGAAAGAATATGAATCAGCATCCAACCTTTTCTCTTCCATGCTCATACCAGTCTCACCACTGGGCCAAATAGAAAAGTACCTGAAATTACCTAGTGTAGGTGCTGCGATTGGGGTCATTTGAGCTGAATATGAATGCATTGTCCCAATAGCATTGTTATCAGCTGCCTTTGCACTTCAATAGACAACCCAGATTAGGAAGAGTGGGTTTTGGGACTTAAAGTATTCCAATGTGGGGGTTTTTTTGTTATTTGATTGCAATAATATTATTTAAAAAAGTGAAATATGAACGTTGAGCTTAAAACATAGCATTTTTGTGAACATCAGCCTCAAGCACAAACTAAACAGTAGATTTAGGGGTGGGGACAGAATCTGCAATGAACAACACTAACAGCAGGCACCTATTTGGTTGAAATAAAAATTAGAATTAGAGGATAATAATGGACAGAATCCAGTCTGAGGCTGCATGAAATAGCACCCTTTGATGCAAATGCTACATTTTCATTCAAAGGGGGCTCAATCATGTCCATATGCCCAACCTTTCCTCTATCTTACAACCATCAGGTAGACTGGTGTTTTCCCAACAAACTACCTAGTTAATTGTGAATAAAGAATTTATATTTCATTTAGGTCTTCCTTAGTATAATATTTTATGCACTATGACATAAAACTCCAATACCCATTAAGAGATCATTTACCAAGAGCAGAGATAAAAAGGGAAATGGTCATAAGAGAATTGTCAGAGTGGCTCAGATCTGATTTTCCTGCTCATATTATTTTTTTCTCAGATTTATCTCTGTTTGCAAAGCTTCCAAGAGGTACTTAACTAAAGCTTTCTTTTTGTTATGAACTAGTTGAAGAGAAAGTATTATTCAAGTGTCAAGACAGCATGACAGAATTTAAATAGATGGAACAGTTAATACTGGCAGAACAAATACCAGAAAAAGAAGGAAGGAAGGAAGGAAGGAAGGAAGGAAGGAAGGAAGGAAGGAAGGAAGGAAGGAAGGAAGGAAGGAAGGAAGGAAGGAAGGAAGACATGATCTTTAAAAACTTTTATCCACTAGATGTCTATGGAGATTTTCAATCACCAGGTCATGGTTATCGCAAAGGTACTTTTTCAAAAGACAACTTGATTTTTCTTGTTGTTTTTTTCTTCTTGAAAACATTTTGCTTCTCAGCCAAGACATTTTTTGGACTGAAGAAGCTTCTTGGATGAGAAGCAAAACATTTTCAATGAAAAAAAACAAACAAGAAAAGTTGTTTTGGAAAAAGCACCTTTGGGTATTGTCCACTAGATAGAATTTTCAATTCTTGATAGTCTTTTCACGTTTCAGCTTTTCTGGGGCTTTCTTGATTGGGTAAGGAAGACAGAAGAGTTGCCTTCCCTTCCAAAAAGCTGAAGTATTAAATTGATCAGGGGAACAGTACTAAGACCATCCATCACATGTAAAAAAGGTTTGGACATTAAAAACATATTTCTTTGGAAAAAGTTATTTATTAGAGAAGCTAACCTGCTAATTTGGTCTCCTCCAAATATTTGGGCGGATGCAGTTCCCAGAATACTGAGACATTAAGTGCCAGATTGGGGAAGGCTGAATTAATTGTTAAAGCACTTACAACATGAGAGCTGGACTTTTCCACTCTTTCATTGTACAGAAAGTTTCTCCAAGTCTTTTTTTCTGTGTATGGCTAAAATAAAAGAGGAATGAGAGCCACAACTTTTTCAACTCTGTGATAAATGCCATCTCTTTTTACTAACGAGAGAAATAAAGGCAAAAAAGCCTGCAAGGCTAATGCAAACATACACAGTTTACAAGTTCCATTAACATTGGAAACAATATGAATTTGTCATTTACCGTCAGGAACATCATTGCATAAGCAAATTCAATGGAAGTGTGAGGATTAGAGATAACGTATATTATCTATTTCTCTCCAATTTTATACATCTCAGTTTTTACGTTGATAGGATACTTCATTATGAATATATGTCTAACCTTCCTTGCCAGGGACAGCTAATAATGAGAAAATGATGGGGGAAATGCATAAAAATCAGAACCCCAGTAGCAAAACAAAAATTTTATAAATACAATATTGTGTTTTGTTTGTTTGTTTATTTGTTTGTTTGTTTGATGTATATGGCCTCCCATCTCACATGCACTTTCCATACTCATATATTAAATGCATCTTTACTTAGATTGAGAAATTAAGCTAGGAATGAGTAGGTGATTGCCCTTCAGGCCAGATCTAGCCTCCTAATGGCAACTGAATCACTAATATAAAGTCAAGAGAGAAAAATCTCTAATGGAGAATATTTGTAGCTCAGGATTGAAAAGAGGGGTCATTGGTACTCTCTGAGCTTGGTTGTTTTCTTGCAGATGTTTCATTACCCAAACTGTCCTGATGATGACTAGCACTGATGATGTTACCTAGTTTGAATAATGCAACATCTGCAAGAAAACAAGCAAGCTCAGGCAGTCCTAAGCACCCCTCATATAAACCTCTTTCACCCAAGGGAGGCACAGTGGCAAGAGAGAAGAACACTGAACCATTGATAAGCCTGGCCCAGTACTGCAGTGCTTTCTCAAAGTAGGTTTTGCACAAAGCTAATTTTTGCAAGAATGCCGAAAAAGGTTGGGAAATTTTGTAATCCAAGTATGCTTACTTAATTTCATAGAAAGGCACGAGTCCCAAACATGTCCAAAGGAATTGCATTTCAGACAGATTACTCTATGTATTGAAGTGAAGTTATCCCAAATTCTATTCCAGAAACAGTTGTTATGGCTATCATTGTAGAGCAACATCTTGTCCCCCCCCAACCATCCCACTAATATCTTTTTCAGCTACTATTGACTTCCCTCTCCCACCTTCCAAACAACCTTTTCTGACAGGATTCCACCATGATCTATTGCAGGCAGTTCCAGAGTGCTCCAGCAAGCAGTTCAACACAACACACTTCCTGTACTACAGTGTTCTTTTTCACAGTACTAATGACATCTGGGTATTGAATTAGTCCCCCTTGAGAGTAACACAACAACACCTGCTTCTTGGAGCTAACACAGCTTGCATTCTTTCTCCACCTCAAGTCTCCCCCACCCTCTTTTAAGGAAAAAGAGTTTCTCGAAAGCTGGCTGCAATAGATGCTTAATAACAAAAGCAAAGTTCCGGTTCCCTATGCATGGTGGAATGGAATAATATTTTTTAAATAAACAAACTGTATACCAGGATTGAAATCAAACATTGGAATTTCTTATACAGATATTCCTTGACTTACAATCACAATGGAGCCCAAAATTTGTAAGACAGTTGTTAAATGACTTTTGCCCTGTTTTATGACCTTTCTTGCCATTGTAAAGTTAGTAACACAATTGTTAGGTGAATCTGGCTTCCCTATTGATTTTGCTTGTCAGAAGGTCACAAAAGGTGATCACATGACCCTGAGATACTGCAACAGTCATAAATATATGCCATTTTCCTAGCGTCCAAATTTTAATTATGTTACAATGAGTATGCTGCAACAGTTGAAAGTGTGAAAAATGGCCATAAGTCACTTTTTTCAGTGCTGTTGTAACTTTAAACAGTCACTAAATGAATGGCTGTAAGTCGAGGAGTACCTATACATGACTCTAGATCTGGAAATCTTTTTGTGAAACAAAAAAGGAAATAGCTGTGAATCCTTTATTTGGGCCCTGACTAAGCTATAGTAAATTTCTTTCCCTGTCTATTTCTTCATAGTTAGAAAAACAACCTGATGCCAGGGATTTCAAATTGTGGGTTGGAACCACCCAAGGGATCATAAGCAATTTATGAGGGGAAAGTCCTATTTTTTTAAAGCAGGATGTTGGACAATATTGCAGGCAAACTTCTTATGTAAGTTACCTTCTGCTAGCAGCAATTTTGTCCCCTTCCCTCTCCCCAGTCTGGTTTTTATGGACAAATTCCTCCTGGAACAGGAAAAGATAGGTTTCATGCAGAGGCGTGTGCAGAATGAAGAACCACCAGATTTGTTATCTGGTAGCCATTGCCTGAAAATGTATATCTGAGGTAGGCTTGCAATTTTTTTTAAAAAAATATTTGTAATATTAATATATTTATATCCTGCCTTTAAATCACAAAGTGGTGAATATACATAATACTCCTTCCTCATCATATTACTTTCTGCCTCCTTTTGCTAGCTCTGGTCCTTGTCAGTCTTCAGTGGCTCTTTGTTACCTTGTTCTGCTTTACCAGAGTGAAATTCAGCTAAATACTTAGAAATCAATAGACGTGGTAGAGGAATATCTACCATAAGAACAGAAGCAGTGCCCTGCTGGATGGACTCCTGGCACATCTGTAGTCCAACAGTCTGTTTTCACAATCATCAATCAACTGCACAATGAATTCAACTCATCTGGTTGTGTTCAGCTTATCTGGCCACATTTCTTGTCTGCCTCACAAGGCTGACATCAATCATGAAAGTGTGAAATGAGTTAATTCTACTTTATTGCAAAGTTACATTCACAGAATCTTGTAAGTCTAAAAGTATGTTTGTCCCCCCCCCTCCATACTCTTTACAGTCTACAACACTTGAGAGGGTCTTTTCTAAGCCACATGTCCCATCCACATTCCTGCTGCAGGCTAAGTTATCTTTTATCTGACCATTCTCTTCATTGTTTCTCTTTGCCCCAACTCCCAGGCTTGTTCCCACATACTGTTTTGCACTGCCATCAAGCCTAATAACCATCAATCCCCAAGACTAGGATTAGCATTCAAATTATTAAACTAAATTAAGTGGAATTGGCGAACAATGTTACCACATAGTATTATGCCTGTTCAGCATATTCTTCTTCAGTTTTTAGTAATTTGCAATTCTCTCATATTTTACTGTGCACCTGAGCATGCTAAATACAATTTTATCTGGGTCTCCTTAACCCTAAATACCTTTCACATTTTTTTCTCTTTTTACATTCCCTCCTTGTCCTTGGGTTACCTGAGCCTGCACATTTTAAAAACATTGGCTCAAAGAACTGTGTTTGTTATTAGTATATACATCTGGGATTTGCTATAAAATATTTCAGGAAAAAAATGTTCATATTCACTGTCCCAAACATGCCCTCTTTCACAAAAGTCCATTCAAATCTCCTTTAACTTGATTTTTACCTATGTCCAATTGTAGTCAGCATTTTATGGCTGCTAAACAGTCCATTTTCATTGTATGGTTTTGTTTTTACCTCCTCCTCTTTCCTAATGATTGTTTTATACCCCCTTGTGTGCTTGCTTTCCAAGTCTTTCCAAACACCTGACTTTAACATTCAAGGGACTCAAATGATTTTTAGAGCAAGAACAGGGTCATTGCCTTTTCCCAACTAAAATTAATTATATTATATTTCAACAACTTAAAAAATACTCTATACTGTAGAACATTAAAAAATAAAGGAAAAGCAGTCTTAGTGGGTGGTAGGACACACCTCCAATTAAATGTAGCCATTGAAGAAAGCAAACAAATGAAAATCACTTTGTGGTAACTTTTCCTGCCAGCACTGAAACAGAATTGTGCCTAGTATGCAGACAGGCTCTTATTTTCTCCCTCATGCTTTCTCAAGTTTCTGCAAAGAGCCAAAGATAAGCCCACATATATTTATGTGAGTTTTCTTGTGTTTTCTTTCCCAGAGACTGAACTCAGGATGTTCAACATAAAGATTGCAAACCCAAACCTTCAAACCCACTGAGTTCCACTGAAGTCAATATTTTGCTTCTCTTTCTGCATCCAAGATTTTGGAATCACCCAGCAAACTCTAAAGCTCCATTTCTACCACTTGCATTGGGACTTAGAAGATGAAAGAGACAGCAGTTGCTTGGCCCCTAACTCCATTCCACTTCACTTCATTTCCCATTTCTAAAGGATACAGTTAGAATGGCTTCACCTCCAAACCCATCGTGTGTTTAGCTTGCAAATGGGCAGGTCAAAGGCAATGCCATTGCTGGAGATCCCCCAGCATGTTTTGGGGAGAACTGGAGAGCAGTCAGCCCTGAATTGTTTATATTTATTATGAAATGTTTATAGCCAATAGCCATATTCTTTTTGATCTTGGATATGGATAGTGATATCCATATCACAAAAGTGTAGGGACAAAACTTCTAGTTGATTTTTAGGATATGGCATTTCAGTGATTGGAGGATAATGGAACAACATCAGTGCTTGAACTCTTCTATCTGCAGGTGCAGTGCACAGAGGAAGGGTTCAAAAAATTCAAGATGGTAACCTTACTTATATGCCATTTTCATTTTTTTTAACCTGTCCTTTCCACATCCACAGGCGCCCCTACACATACATTTAAGACACTCATTATAGGAATTATTTTTGCAAAAGAAACTGAAAACAGAAAGAAAATCACACTGTTGAAATAAATTTGAGCACTGTGATGTACGGTAGTCTCAGGATAAGTGATCTAATGGGTTGTCCTCTTTTCAGCAATCTTTTAATACAATTATCAAACAGCTTCATTCATCAGCATAACTGGGTGTACCTGCCATGTATCAAATGTTGATTTTGCTCACATAAGCTTATGCAGAGGTCTGTTATGAAGTAGTTGTGATGTTCAGCCAAGGTTCCTACTGAATGCTTAAGCTTGATGTTTTTCTTCTCCTAATTTGTTGGATCTGCCCAGGGCAGTGGTTTTTTTTTTCAATCTCAAGTTTAAGATGTGGGGACTTCAGCTCCCAGAATTCCTCAGCTGTACTGGTTGGAGAATTGTGGGAGTTGAAGTCCATACATCTTAACCTTGATGAGGTTGATAAACACTGGTCTAGGGACAGTTCTAGATGAATCAGATATAATGATGCCTTTAATTTCTTGAACACGCCACTGGAAACATTAGGAACCCTAAGAAAGGCCTGCACTTACTTGGTTCAGCGTTTTCTTTCCTATGTCATGATTAGTGTGTCTGCATGCTTTTAATTATTATCATTTTCCCCTGAAATTATATAGGTAAAGTATTCTGTGATATTTGAAATGTGAATTATTGGCCCACAACTCCATGCTACTAATTTCCTTTATTCCTGCCAGGACTGCAAATCAATTTTTTAAACTGCACTTTTTTAATGTGGAAAATAGCTGTTGGCACATGGCATTTTTCCACCATGGTTAAGGGTTATTGAATTTTGCAGCAATGTGCTGCTGTGAAAATCCTATCCAGTTGAAAATACCAGCCTTAAAAGGGTCAAAACATTCTCTGGATTTCATCATTTTTCCAGAGGAACAAACAAAGCAGCCCACTCTGGTTTTGCTTGCAGCACCATTTCACAGTATTATTGTTTTTAATTATTTTTTGCCTTATTTTCCTTCTTCCTTTATGACCCTCTCTGCATTTTTTTACCTAACTTATTGCTACTGTTTCCTCTTACTGTGGCATCTGATTTGTTCACTCAGCTTCCTTACAAAGATCACCTTCCACAAGAAAGGTCTTAAAATTATTAAAAATAAGCTTGTATTCTAGAGAGTGTATATATACATATATTGTAGAATAATTAAGCAAAGATGAAAAACATATTTTGGCTTGGGATAAATTGGATAAAGTAAAGTTAATGAGGGAGAGTCATGCTGAAAACCCTAATTCCAATTATTGCTTTGACTTGGTCCATTGATCTCAAAACAGGTAAAGCTGCTTGCATGACATACCGTTCCACTCCTTTAGTTACTCCAGAAACTCAATGTTTATTTGCACATCTATTTTATAAGTCTTTCTTGGCTATGTTACCTAAAAAGTTAAATTAGATATGCCAGGGATTCCATATACTAATTATATACCTAAAGCTAAGA
This sequence comes from Protobothrops mucrosquamatus, assembly GCF_001527695.2. Lineage (NCBI taxonomy): Eukaryota > Metazoa > Chordata > Lepidosauria > Squamata > Viperidae > Protobothrops > Protobothrops mucrosquamatus. Next base: position 95,213 of record NW_015386490.1, read on the forward strand.
CTGTCTCCATGGCAAACCCCAGGCTTCAGGCATTAAAACCATGCAACCCATCTTTATATATTCACACAGTGACTAAAGTTTGATATGCATTTGCTAGTGAGTTGGAAAGAATGGGCAGAAATTTTGTAAGTGAAACCAAGCTTATCACATTGTTAGATATTGCATGGTGCTTAGGTGTAATAAACTTTTATTTGTAATTAAATCCATGAAGTCTGAAAAATTCTTTTTAAGATATTAAAAAATGTGATTAAATAGGAATGGCTTAATGTACCAAGCAAGGATTTAATTAAATGACCTATGATTCTATAAATAATAATAATAATAACAATAATGAGATAGGAAGATCTTTATTATTGCTTGTAATAGGTATAATGTGCATTGTATAGTATTGCACTTCTTTTACCTTCTGTGAGTTTCATACTACATGGGCATAAGTATGCATAAAAATATAAAACCTCCAAAATATATATGACCCTATATTTTTTGCAGACAAACCAAAGTATATATGACTCTGACCCCATGCTTTTAACAATTTTTTTCCAATTTGGCATCCAGCAGCTGTGGATAAGAATGCAGTGTCCACAATTTGCCATGGCTGGGATTCTTGGAAACTGTTTACCAAAGACTCAAATAAAGCAATATGTCAGTAATTTCAAGGTCTTTTTCTTCCAAGTAAAACATTAATGGCTTTAGCTGACCTTGAAGGCTGCACCTAAAAATTATAGTTGGTCCAGAATACAATGAAATATGCAGGTTTGGGCTCCCTTAAGTTTTCCTATAACCTTAACCCTAAATCCTAACCCATTGCACTGATTATCAAGTTTTTTTTTCTGGATGCAATTGAAGGTGCTGGTATCATCTTTAAAGGCTTGCACGGCACAGAACAAGCCTATTTGTGGGCTTGCTTTCCCCCAAGGTATCTTCACATCCCTCCAGGCCAGATAATGTAGACATACGACAAGTCCTTTCTCTTAAATATTGTCACTTAGTGGGACCTAGGAAGTGTGCCTTTTCATAGCAGCCCTTGCTCTGTAGAACAGCTTCCCTCCTGAGATTTGGCAGGCCCTTATTCTTCTAGTCCTTCAGAAGCTCTTAAAAGCTAGTTCTTCCTTTTCTTCTCAGACACTTGGATGAGTTGAGACTGGAGCCCAGTAATTATGCTTGCAATTGTTGATGGTTGAGGGAGTGTTGATTAGATCACTGGGATTTATTTTAGCTGCTTCCTGACATTTATTATTTCCCTCTGTGATACATAACAAGGGCAACCATACAAATCAAGCAAGCAAACAAACAAATATACCCAATATCTCAACTGATCATGACAATGATATATCCATCAGTGATAAGATTGGCTTCTAAGTGTTCCTGTGCCTGACAGAGAGTTGTATTAAAATCCATATAAATCAACCAGAATTGACCAACCAGCTGGTGTTTTAGGCTGAAAAAGAGTGACTGGCCCAAAGTCATCCATGTGGCTTTCATGCTTGAGGCATGATTAGAGCTCACATTCTTCTGGTTTCTAGCCTGGTGCCTTAACCTCTAGACCAAACTGGCTCTTATACAAAGAAGTTTAAGATTGGTTTTCATCTTTCTAAATGCCACAACTGAACTGTATATTCATAAATTGAGATAATATTCTTTGTGTCAATAATATATATATATACCTCTGTGACTGAAGCCTGAGCAAGATCAGAGGTGTCCAGTTTTTTTCCATGCTGAGGGCTGTGCTTGATTTTTAAGTGGTTTCCTCTGCCCCACTCCCAAATATTGTGGGTGATGCCAAAAAATTGCATTGATTTTGTTAATGTATATTTAAAATTAATTAATATTAAACAAAGTTAATGTGTTTAATTTTCAATCATACATATAATATTTCCTTTATATTGCATTACATTTACATTAAAAATTACAATTGCAACTACTTTGGAAAACCATAGTATTCCCTGTGACATTCTTTGGAAGAAAAAGTTGGACCTTAAAGAGGCAGAATAGGAAGAGTATTGACGCCTTTAAACTTGGTTTGGGAAAAGACTTCTGAGTATACCGTGGACAGCAAAGAAAACAAATTGAAACATTGTTAAAGAAATTAATCCTGAGTTCTTATTCAAGATTAAAATGATCAGGTTCAAATTATCCTACTCTGGCACATGCAAAGAACCATCTTTCTGGAAAATACTCTAAGGCTGAGAAATATGGAAGGAAAGGGAAGAGGAGGATGACCAGCACCAAGATGGATGAACTTAGTTACAGTGGCAATGAATGCACCATTGGGAAACTTAAAAGAAAAGGTTAGCAATAGATCATCATGAATAAAATCTGTAGTTGCTAGCAGTAGAAAATGACTTGATGGGACATAATCAATCAATCAATCAATCAATCAAGCCACTTTGGGAGGCTAGCTGAGGATCATATCCACTATATTCAGATTCATCCAGGCAAGAAAGTCCATTATTTCCCACCACCATGTTGAAAAGTTTGGCTTCACAGTGAGATTGAAGTTACTGTATATGCATATACAGTATTTAGTCCTGAAGCCAATAATACTAAACAGTCAATAATACTAAACAGTCAAATGTCACCCCTCAGGTTGCCAAGACAGTGGGGGTACTTGTTAGGGTACTAGATCAATGGAGTGTGCACCTTTTTGTTCCTTCAGTAACCCCATTGCCACTTTGCCCTATAAGGCAGCATTTGTCTATCTTGCTCCTACACTAGTTGTGGAAAAAAAGTATTGAAATTAAAATGGGATATGGCTGCAATCCCAGACCTAGCCAGTGCAGATCTTTGCCTTGTAATAAATTATGTACTTTATCAGCCAAGTTTTAAGAAATAAAAAAAAATGAGATCAATACTGACACAGATTGGTAAAAAAAAAAAAAAAACTCTCAAAGTGAGGTGGTGGCAAGCAAGGTGGTACTTATAAGATTCCTGGTCTCCTAAAATCAGGGATGGTTGTTAGTTTGTTTCTCAGTGGCTTTTCACCGTTGTAGAAAACCAATCCTTATGAATGACATTATATTTAAAACACTTTTTTCAGGCTCATTAAGGACAAATGGATTATCTTTACTCATATTCTGTGTCATTTAGTCTACTCCTTTCTGTAAATACATATATACCTTTTGTTAGGCAAAGAAGCAAAACATGACCATAGGTCTTTCTCTCTCTGTCTCTGTTTCTCTGTCTCTCTGTCTCTCTCTCCCCCCCTCTCCCTCTCCCTCTCCCTCCCTCCTTCCCTTCCCCCCCCTGTGTGTGTGTGTGTGTGTGTGTGTGTGTGTGGTTTAGACTGTTGCTATTACCATAATCACATTCTCCTACCAAAATACAGTTTTGAGAAAGAGGCATATTTTAGTAATCTTCTGTCACCCTCTATCTTTCAAATGATATTCCAACTTTAAATCACCATTTTCAGAAAACTCAAATATAAAATGAGCTAGTTAACTTTCACAAGCTCCCTGGCATTTTTGATTCACCTGTTTTGCAGTATAAAACTTGCATTATTCTTGTAATAGAATGTATACTCAAAAACCCAGATGCAGATTTACTATGGATATTTGCAGAAGTATTTTTTTTCTAGACAGTAAAGCATTGAACATTATTAGATTATTGGATCATTCATCATACAACCTGCAATTGTATATTAGGCTGAAATTGAAATTTTTAACAATAATCTAGCATGAAAATCTGGTTCAATCTGGTTCAAATTCTGCACATTAACATTAATTTTGTGAATACTGCTTTGTAATTTGCAGATTAATACATTTTGCCTAATATAGATATTATACACTGCCACAAAATTCTAAGAAATTCTGATTTCTGTTTACACATTTGTTTTCAGTTCTTACTTGGAAGTTATGAAATTAATTTGCATAGAAATTCTGATGGATTGACCTTCTCATTCATGCCTACCCAGATGAAATGAGTATACATAAATTTCCACTGAATGTACAAAGGTCTGAATTTGGTATTAGTAAGGACCATACTGCTCCTCCCTGCTTTTGACCTATCCATGCAGAGTGACTATGTAAGCATGCTATACATAAATGTATAATGAATATGTTCTTCCGTTAGGTGAAAAATCTAATTGATCTGGTTAATATATAAATGTATTCAAAGTCCTTCAACACTTGTTAACACTTTTTCCTCCCAGTGCTTTGGATTATAAATCCCTTCTTCCTTAATCATTATTCATACTAGCTGAAGCTAGGAACTATAGGCCAAAATGTCAGTACATTGGAGTAAACTAGGGTACAGTATTACTACTGCCTCACATTGTGAAGTTTCTACCATTGCCTTTTCTTCCTGTGAAATTCTCCAGTAATTAAGGAAAGTCCATTTATTTATTATTTCAGCTCTCTGTACAGATGTGCCAGGTGTTTGACAAGGTGAAGGACGCCATTAGAATGCATTCTAGAATTGCCCAAAAAAGTCATAACTGTGGTTGTTTACATTATACCAAAGAAGCAAGCATTTCAGACAGTAATCTTTTCAATTCACATCTTTTTAAATTATTATTTTAAATCAAATTGCCGCAACATGCCAGAGCTGGGCTATGTGAAGACAACAGGCTTAGAATAACTATGGTTCATTTGAGGTAAAGCTGTGAGTTAAAGACCACATGTTGCTTCTACTGCAGTTTATAGTTATTGCCTAACATTTTGAACCAAACATTCTCTTGGAACTCTCTGTGCCTACATACATACAAGGGGCAGGCCAGCCTTCTTTATTTATTATGGGTTATATACATAAAGTTTAGTTCATATTTCAAACTTCATCTCATTGAGAGTCATGCAATGATGTCCACAACCTAGCAGTGCCCAAACTTGGTGGTGCAGTGGTCAGCATATAGTATTGTAGGCTAACTCTGCCTACAATACTTGTCAGGAATTCAATTCTGACTGGCTCAAGGTTGACTCAGCCTTCTATCCTTCCAAGGTCAGCAAAATGAGGACCAGATTGTTGGGGGAAATATGCTGACTCTGTAAATTATTTAGACAGTGCTGTGAAGCACTATGAAGCAGTATATAAGTCTAAATGCTATTGCTATTATGAAAATACTGCTTCACTTAGAAGAACATCATTGGGTATATGCAACTGGTTTCTCACTATTGCTCAAACTTCTGCATGAGCGTGTACTCTGAGATGAAAAAATTCTAGCCCCAAATATATCTAGGAAGTTGTTAGAATATTTATAATGTATTATATGGTTTCAGCTAGGCAGGCAAGAATATATACAATGAAATTGATCTCGATCTTAAATTTTATCCAGTAGAGCCTGAGGTTTCCAGAACCACCCTGTTCTGCTGTTGATTCTTATGTATATAAAAAGGGCTTTAATATTTAAAGAGTTCATTAGCATAGTATAACATACAAACAGGTTTATAACTATATTCTACAAAAAAACCCTGCACAGTTAAATAGCTAGATAAAAATGAGAAAAGATATTGTTAGAAGATAAAAAACAGAGCACTACTGTTGGTCTCTTGATTCCTGAAATATCCTAAAACTAAGTATGGAGTGCAACCAAACAATATGCATGTGTTTATGTAATTATTATTTATTCCCATTAATGTTCTTTTCTGTACAAGGATACACATTTGCACTTAAAGCAAATTTCTCTCCTTAGTTAATTGACTCTTATATGAAAATGTTTGCAGGACTGTGTCAAAGGGGAAGGTATCCTGCGACACTGAATTAGTTTCAGTCCAAGTCATTTGGAATAACAGTGTCCATGAGTATTTCAAGAAAGTCAAGATAGTAGTAGTAATTATAGCCCCACCCATTTTCATGTGCTGCCAACCACATAAACAAGGAACAGGCTTTCATCATGATCATGATCATCATCATCGTTAGAAGGGATCTTGGAGGTCTTCTAGTCTAACCCTCTGGCTCAAGCATGAGTCCCTATACTATTTCAGACTAATGGCTGTCCAGTCTCTTTTTAAAAGCTTCTCACAACTTCTGAAGGCAAGCTGTTCCACTGGTTGATTCTTCTCATTGTCAGGAAATTTCTCCTTAGTTCTCGGTTGCTTCTCTCCTTAGTTAGTTTCCATCCATTGCTTCTTGTCTTATCTTCTGGTACTTTGGAAAATAGGTTGACCTCCCTCTTGCTTTGACTGGCTGCTTGTGACTGTCACCATGACCTCCACTTCTGGACACTTCTGATTCAGAGGCCACTGCTGTTTATAGAAGGAAAACAGGCACCTGAAATGTAAGCATCATTAGACTTGTCAAGTGCATATTTAGTTCTGTAAGCAAAGTGCTAAAACAAAACACTACCCTAGAATTAATGTTGCATCTTTTTATGCTCTACTGAAACAGATTGAAAAGTATCCCTGCATTTCACATGATTTTATTAGATCAAAGTATAAAACTTAAGAAAGGGTATTGCCTGTCAGTTGTGCAAACTTTATGCTGAGACATGAATTTTTAAGTTTTTTTCAACAACAACAACAACAACAATAATAATAATAATAATAATAGCACTCCCTCTCATCAAAAGGAGACTTTCTGTCACCTGTTGAAGAGATGACAGTTTACCATTGCAAAATGTACTGGAAATGTGAGAACAGGTTGTCTGGAAGTGAACATCGATCCTTTAATTCTTCTACCTTCTTAAACAAGAGCCATGGAATTCAGACCTAATGGAAGAAAAGTTAAAAACCATCCAAATTTTCATTGATCCAAAGAGGTTTATCATAACTCTTGATGTATTGCTTCCAATATATGTGTTCCAAAAATCAAGTATTGTCTATTTGTTCTTTCATACTATATTTTCTATACTGTAAGTGTTTTTCAACTTATGACCACTATCTTTCTTTCTTTCTTTCTTTCTTTCTTTCTTTCTTTCTTTCTTTCTTTCTTTCTTTCTTTCTTTCTTTCTTTCTTTCCTTCCTTCCTTCCTTCCTTCTTTCTTTCTTTCTTTCTTTCTTTCTTTCTTTCTTTCTTTCGAATTTATGTACCACCCATCTCCTTCAAAGAGGGAGAATAGGACCAGAACTTTTGTTGCTAAGCAAGATAGTTTTTAAGCAAATGTTAAGTGGATGTTAAGTGAATTTCTGCAGTTGTTAAGTGAAACATGGTTGTTAAGCAAATCCTGCCTTCCCCATTGACTTTGAAGCCAACTGGGAAGGTTGCAAATGGTGATCACATGACTTGAGATGCTGCCACCATCATAAATAATATTGGCTGGCAAGCACCCAAATTTTGATCACATAACCATGGAGTTTTTTTTCAGTGTCATGTAACTTTATATGATCACTACATGAATAATTGTAAGTCAATGATTATCTATATGTATGAAATAAGATCTCCATGTGTATCATAGAATGGGAAGGGCTCCACACAGAAATCTAGATTAAAACTTTCACACTAAATGTTTTCCAGCCTCTGCTTATATATACTGAGAAAGAGGTGCTGCCATCTTAGAAATAGGTTCCACTATTAAACCACTGGTATTATTAAAGTATTTTTCTAACATTCACACTGAATCTGTTTTTCTATAGCTTATTATCATTTTTCATAGTCTGCACAGTGGGATTATAAATAGAATCACAAACATCACAGAGATCACAGCTTGCACAAAGAGATCACAGCTTGCACATTTCTACATACAGACATAATGACTTTGGGACATAGAAAGCATAATATCTAGAAATCACCTTTAGCCCTATTCAAGTGTTTTTTGTGTGTATGGGACAGAAGGCATGTGCATGAATTCTGTCACAACAATCCTGAGTATGTCAGTTCTATTATCAAACTTCTGAGTGAAATCTGAAGGGAGTATAAGATCTGAAACGAGATTCTAATAGTATTTGGCTGAGTGCTTTTAGAAGGCTGTCCATGATGGAGAAACATGATAGCACAGATTCTGCTTAATATGGTTAGAAACTCCCTTTAGGCCTTTCCACTGAACACAGAAAGATCAAAGGCAGAGGAGAAGGGTGATCCACATACGGATATTGGGAATAATAACTGGTGCCTGAGTCCCTAGTCCTTTTCAACAGTTCATACATTTAGATAATGTGTCGAAATAGGGATGTAGTTTTATATTGTACGGAAACCCCCCCCCCCCTAGATGTAGATCAATTATTTTACATGGAACTTGAAGAACTAAAGTGCAGTCAGTTTATGAAAATGTAAACCCATCAATGCTAAATAACAATCAGAGGAAGTAAATAGGAAAGATATAATTTTCTTCTAGCGAACATCTGGATAATTTCATATTAAACATTTGGTTATTTATATCAGGGATATAAATTAAGCAAAAATTGATTATGATAATTTGTCATGATTATTATGCAGTAGGACAATGAAATTGCTCCCATTACCCTTTCATACATTTCTTTTTTGTTTCCTCTGTTCATTTTTAGTGTTAAGTCATTGCATTGTAGATGGGTTATTTAGTACTATTCACTATATTTCCTCCCTCCATTACAATATATGTAATTCCATCAACCAGTTGCATTTGTGTTACACTTAAACTTGGTTTGGTGTAATGCCAATTTCTACTTTGCTTAGTTTTTTTCTAGCCTAGTGTGTTGTGGAAATGAAATATGTTCAGTCTATGATTTAACAAATTGTATAAGACAAAGAAAACAGATTAAGACTGCTGCCTGAACATATTATCACTCTTCTATATTGATATCATTACTAAAAGCCAATATGGGTTTGTCAAAAACAGATCATGCCAGACAAATCTTATTGCATTCTTTGACCAAGTGACAAAATTAGTGGATCAGAGGAATGCTGTGGATATAATTTACTTGGACTTCAGTAAGGCATTTGATAAAGTAAATCACAACCTACTACTTGATAAGATAGAAAAATGTGGGTTAGACAGCATCACCACCAGATGGATTCGTAGCTGGCTGACCGGCCATACTCAGCGTGTGGTCCTCAATGGAACTGCATCTACATGAAGGGAAGTGTGTAGTGGGGTGCCCCAGGGCTCTGTTCTAGGCCCAGTGCTCTTCAACATCTTCATCAATGATTTGGATGAGGGGATAGATGGGGAACTCATCAAATTTGCAGATGATACCAAGCTGGCAGGAATAGCCAACACTCCAGAAGATAGGTTTAAGATACAGAAGAAGCTGAACAGACTTGAACACTAGACGCTATCTAACAAAATGAAATTCAATGATGAAAAAGTAAGGTTCTACATTTAGATAAGAAAAGCCAAATGTACAGATATAGTATAGGTGGTACCTTGCTCAATAGTAGTATCTGTGAGAGGGATCTTGGAGTCCTAGTGGACAATCACTTAAATATGAGCCAGCGGTGTGCTGCAGCTGCCAAAAAAGCCAACACAGTGCTAGGCTGCATTAACAGAGGGATAGAATCAAGATCACGTGAAGTATTAATACCACTTTACAATGCCTTGGTAAGGCCACACTTGGAATACTGCATCCAGGTTTGGTCACCATGATGTAAAAAAGATGTTGAAACTCTAGAAAGAGTACAGAGAAGAGCTACAAAGATGATTAGGGGACTGAAGGCTAAAACATATAAGGAACGGTTGCTGGAATTGGGTATGTCTAGTTTAGTGAAGAGAAGGACTAGGGGTGACATGATAGCAGTATTCCAATATCTCAGAGGTTGCTACAAAGAACAGGGAGTCAAGCTATTCTCCAAAGCGCCAGAAGGCAGGACAAGAAGCAACGGATGGAAGCTAATCAAGAAGAGAAGCAACCTAGAACTAAGGAGAAACTTCCTGACAGAACAATTAACCAATGGAACAACTTGCCTCCAGAAGCGGTGAATGCTCCAACACTGGAAGTTTTTAAGAAGAGACTGGACAGCCATTTGTCTGAAATGGTATAGGATTTCCTGCCTGAGCAGGGGGTTGGACTAGATGACCTCCAAGGTCCCTTCCAACTTTATTATTATTATTATTATTATTATTATTATTATTATTATTATTATTNTTGTTGTTGTTGTTGTTGTTGTTGTTGTTGTTGTTGTTATATCTATGAACTACATAAACCATCAGGAATTCTAGAAATAATAAAACTGCCAATAGGCCTATTCCCCATGGGTTTTTCTGATCGTTTTATAATTCTGTCCAAATGGGTAGCCATCTCTGCATCTGGTGGATTCTATTAACGAATGGCATATAATATAAAGCATTTATTTATTTTTTATTCATTTAAAGTCCCTCCCTCACCTTTTTGCACAAAATACTGTGAATTACAGCTGGTCTTTCTGCACAAGTCCATTGTCCCTTAGCCACATTCATTTTGTAGCATCCATGTTCCCATTTATAAAATGTTGCAAGGAATGAATTGTCTTTCCTAAAACTGTTTTAAAGCTGCATTGAATCTTCTCCCCTTCTTCTATTGTTTTTGTGGGATTCATAGTGCCTGCATTTTTTCCATAACCCTTAATCAAAATTCTCATTTTTCTGCTCACCCTTTGTATAAAACAAGTTGCCTTCCACCCTTTCTCAGGAGTTTGAATGCAACTTCTTACTTTAATATTATTCTGCTTTATTACAAATTTTATATTTAGAACATGTTGAGTCCTTTTTTAAAGCATCTAGGAGAAGGCAGGTCAACACATCTAAACAGAAATTAAAAGAGAACCATGCATTTTTCTCCCTACAATCTTTCTCTCTCACCACCCAGCAATTTTCTTCTGCTTGATTTGTACAGGGATGTCAGCCTTTTGGCTTTTGATTTACTATTCAAAATTTCTTTGAGGATAGAATAAATTAGACAGCTGCCATCCAAACTAAAAGACTGAAAAGTCATCTGAATTTCCTGGGCAGGACACACCCTTGTCTTCAAGCTTTATGCAACTCATAAGCCAGTGTCTTAGCCAACTGCTAGTACAGCAAGCAAAATGCATCAGCCAGGTCTTGTAAATCTGGGTGTTACACAGCTTTGGGCAAAGGCGAGGTTTTTACCATATTTGTGCCAGTATACACAATTGTTGTAGTGATTCAGGAAGAGTGCTAATATCCCCTTCCAAGCTGGATACATCTATTCAACAGTGGATTATCTTGGAGGGGGAGACTTGGAATAGGGTATCAAACATCTTAACACTAAAATGGGAAATAGATAGGAATAAACAAACAAACAAACAAACAAACAAGAAAAAAAATCAAAAGCGTAGCCTTCTTCTTTGCCTCTTTTCTCCTCACATTTAGCCCTTGGTTGGATGACTGAACCTCCTGCAGATGCTTTACTTTGACGTGGTCAGCAGAAATTTTGATATTTCAAGAGAAGCAAATGGACAAGCCACGGCTCATCACAGTCTCAGATTAGAAGGGTTTAAAGGCCCATGTGAATGAGACATCTTTCCTAAGAGTTTGTATCCGAACCTGAATCTCCCTAGTTCTACTTTGATGACTGCACAATATTGCCTCATATGGCTTGAGAGCTATATTCATCAGTTTTACTGTTTGCATTTAAGATAATGTTGTATTCTTTATTAATATTTATATTGCTTTCTATAAATGGATGTGATGCCATTTAACGACTAAAGTAAAGATAAACTTTTTTTAACGCAAATTAGCAAACAGCCAATTTGCACATATAAACCAAGGTATGTTTAATTCTTCAAATCAGAATTTTAGAGCAGGAAAAATGTCTTATATTAAGGAAATGTGTGCATGATATTAACAGAAATAACCTGTAAATATCAGTATGCAAGAAGAAAATACTTTCCAAATGCATATTAGGAAAAATACCAGAAAAATGAGCATAACATTTCTATAAATATTAAAAGACTGCATTTGAATGTTAAAGAAAACTTCAGCTTGGAAAAGCAACAGCAGCCATGCTTTGATATTTTTCCTGTTTTGCTGGTTTGTCACATCCCAAGTTGTGTTAAATTAACTGTTACCAAACAACAGCACTAGGAAACTGCATGCCATTTAAATTTCCCATAATACACTGGATTTTGCCAAGCTGTTGAGGCATTATGAGTAATTTTGCAAAGAAGCCAGGCTACTGAAAATCAGGTCCTTCACAGTTTGAGATCCAGCTTGTTAAGTCAGAAAGGGAAGAATATTTCAGAGCAGTTAGTGTAGAGCCCAATTTCAATCATTAAAGATTCTGCTTATGAGTTTCATCACTCATTCTTGGGAGGACAACTCTCCAGGTTTTCAGATTCATTATCACCTTAAAAATATATGCAGATGTGCACAAAAGAACAAGTGCAGTTGTTTGAGTACTAATAAAGATTTTTCCAAGCTTCCAGTGAATATATTTGCAATAGTTATAATTTCCAAACAGTCTCACAGAGAGTATATTATCTTAAACTGATCAAAAGGCCATCAAGTCCATACCATCCAAATTTCATACATCTTGGTAAACCTCAATGTGGTTTGATTAATTTGGCTTAGTACAATGTACTGTACAAATTCAGCCCAACTGTGGCCAATTCAACAAACTGTAATTCACAAACTATGGCTTAGCATGATGTATAACCTGGCCTCTGTTTAAAAACATTTACAGCTGATCAGCCTTGAGTAATGGAGCACATTCCAATCCCACAGTCTGGAAATTTAGTGCTAAATCTGGATCTCAGAGAAGCATCCCTAAACTGCTCCTTTAGGGAAGCATATTCTGTTCAAAACAGATTGAAACCATCTCCCCAGGAAGAAAATCTGTCATTTTCAGCTGTGGAAGCTCCATCAGGCTTAAAAAATGTTCCTTTTGAAGTCACTTCCAGCAGCAAGTGTGAAAGTTTGCTTATTCTTAAAAAGATTATATATTTCCAAGGTTACCCATAAATTTTATTTCAAGTCAACATTGAAAAAACATCTCATTCCACTTAGGATCAATTTATATCTGGTAAAATTGAGTTTTTTTACAGGCATTTTTCCTAACGTCTGGCCATTCCATAATTAGATAATTCAATAATAATCACAGATTATTTATTTTGCCTTATTTATTAATCTCAGTTGTACATTATAACCTGAGAGCTGCCATTTTAAGGACTGTGTGATCAAAAGTCACAACAAAGATCTTCTATGTATTCTATGTGTGTGTAATATAGAACATGCAAAATGCGGTGGCAAAGTTGTTACTGCAAAGTTAGTCACTGTTATATTCCAGCATTATTAAATGAATTGTGTTGTGATTTGCTATCTGGATAGCTTTAAGATTATATTAATAAATTATGAACCTTACCTATAGGAATTCCTGAGAAAATAACTTCTCCTATTTAGGTTGGTTCAGCTGTTTTACTGATCTTCTTCCAAGGTACCCTGGTTGTGTCATTTCTTGCTGATAATTGTTTGGCACAAACGGAAAATATGAACTTTTTGATTGCAGCAGTCTCTCTATGGAACAATTTCCCATGAAGAAATGATAATAATAATAGAATAGAATAGAATAGAATAAGTTTATTGTCACTTTAAACATACACTAATCAGCATACATTAAACTGAAATTTCACTGCATATAGCTCTCAAAGGGTCATCATCTCCAATATGCACTACATAAATATGATAAAAAAATGCATATAATCACATACCCACATATATTCTATGACACAGAGAAACAACACAGTCTGGTTCGATGTATACATGTATATGGTGAGAAAAACTTCCCATGAAGAAGTGATCTGCTAACTGGATTACAATCTAGGGACAGGATGAAAACACCTTTTCTCTTCCCATCAGAAATGAAAATATAAATGAATTATGAGACTTTACTGGTTATTTGTTTTGTAAAATACTTTGCATTCCTTCCATAAAATAGTATCTTGCTCATTTTATTCTAAATACATTGACAGTCATCTAGAAATTTTAAAAAACCCTTCAGATACTATTGTTTTCAATGATTTACTGCCCCAATTTCAAAGATCAGCTCTGGAATTAAACCAGGAGGAAGTTTAACCGACTTGCTTAAATAATCTACTTCCTCAAGGCCACCCACTGAAATGAATGAGGTAACCCCCTTAAAGTATTTCTATGTAGCTATACAGAATGCAATGACCCATCTTGCCTAAGATTTGTGAATATTTCCAAGAATATGTGCTTAGCCCTGTTCTCTCTGATGTTGCTGGCAAATGTCCAGTGTTTTAACTGGTCAAATTCCAACTATTTAGCAATGTATCATGCCTGTATCTATACTACTAAATTATCAGTGCAATCCATAGCAACCCGCTCAAGGAAAAAAAGAACATGAATTTTCTAAACTGACAGGGACAAAGCATTTTTTGCCACTGGCTCACCTTTGAACAATGTGTACCATCACCACTCCCTTCTTCCACATGTGAAAAGAAGTAGTCTGCACAAGTTAATGAAAGTACATAGAACTCTATGACACAAGAGAGTTTCCAGCTCATTGGAAATCCCTTTTGCATGTCAGGGAGGGTTGTTGGTCCCTTACTCAAACAAACATAGTGCAGCCATTGTAGAGCATCAGATATAATTCTCTCACATGCCCTTCTAAAAGAGCAATATAGAAGTTTTGGAAAGGGCTATCTATTCCTTTCCTGTCCTTATTTGAGACAGGAGGTTTATAAAAAAAAAAAGTGGGGGATACACTGAAGGAAAAAATGGTGTCTGACAATTGTTGGCTCTGGCTTCTTCCATAATTTGGTTTAGTTCCACCACAAGTTTAATTCTCAAGAGAGATCTCTGCGGGAATGTAGCCTGAGACAAGAAAAGGGTTGCCTATCCATTTTAATGTAAGAGGGGTAGTTAGATAAACACTTTTTTTCAAATTTTATTAGCCCACACTGCTTTTTCAATGCCTGATTTTTTTTTTTTAAAAAAAAGCAAAACAAAACTAAATGTGTTGCCAAAATGAACCTTAAGAACCAAATAATTTCTACTTCTACTAGGTTTCTTATGGGGGGGGATAATGCATAGGAACCTGTGACTACTTCTTAAGTTAAAAGGGGCTTTGCTATGAACATTTTGCAAGTAGTTTTTTTTTAGCAATCTATATAAATAAAAATGTAAATGTTCGTTTGTTCAAAATCTTAAATCTCCGAAAGTTCTTCACCGATTGCTTTGAAATTTTGACACAACGTTGCATTCGAATACGCACGTGTTTTTATATACCTACTATTATATAGATGTCACACCTGTGACAGGTAAAAACATGTTTTCTGAAAAACAGCGCCATCTGTTGGACGTAAAAGCAACACACGCTAGCATTGTGAAATTAAACATATTACAAATGTACGCTTTCTCTTTTCTTTCTTTTCCATTTAACCAGACTGAGCCACAGCAACGCGTGGCCGGGTACAGCTAGTGGAAAATATGTAAAATTGTTAATTCAGTGAAGACAACTACATGGTGTCATAAGTGGAATTGTAATTGTTACTTTAAGCAGGATAAGCAGGATAAAATTCCAGTTAATATTTTTTTCTAAGACGAAGGAATAATAAATAGATCCACAACACAAATTTATCTTTGTTTAATGGGAGGGAGAGTTTTTATTCTTTAACCATAATATGCCTATAGTGAGGTTTACACTACAGCATTCATCTCTTTTCCACCTTGAGTTGGCAGGATTTCTACCTTCAGTTTTCAGCAGTGATGGTCAAAAAGTGCTGTAAATTCCACATGAAGGATCTCAGACTTCTCATCTTTGCTTCAAAGAAAAGGTAAGCTATTCATTTTATTATGATTGTTTCTCATTTATAAAAATGATAGTAATACATGGAGTACAAAACATAACCTTCATTGTTTCCATGTTCCAGTTTGGGTATTAAAGATGAGAACTACTGACTTACATTCCAAGAATGATTGGCTCAAATCCACAGTACTTACCTTGAAGCTGATTCCTGCAACTTGTTAGCAATGTGATTATCTTAGCCTTTTGCTGCTTAGTAGGTAATTCTGCTACCAGTTGCAAAAAGGATGAGATTCTCTCTGATTAATACAAGATATCTTATATCTGAACTTTTACAAGTTGAAAGTATCATAGGAATCAAACAGAGTTCACTTAAGAGGAGGCGACTGAATGTTCTCCTCCCCACATATTAATATCAGGTTTTATATTTGTTTACATTTAACAAATTATTGTTGATTTTAAATTAGTAATTTGAAGATGGACAAATCTTTCCATTTTGGTCTTCCTAAGTTTCTTGTTTTCCAGCCATAAGTTTATTTAGCAGTATTCTTGATATTATTTTGGAATTCATCCAAAGACAGTCTGCTCAGATTTTTTTTGTGCATTTTTGTATACATTACTTCCAATACATACATTCTGATAATTTTTCTTACTATGTAGACTTTTTGTTAATATTTTGATTGCTGTACGCTGTCCAAAATCACTTTTTGTGGGTGACTATACAAATTTATTTAATAAATATTTTTAATATAGCTTTATAAATAATTTCTCACTGATGAAGCATTTGTTCTATTTTGATGTTTGTCCTGTTCTGTTTTGTTATAAATTTATCACTAATATTCAACCCTGCAAATCATTCTGCACAGGCTTTATGTAGCCAACCTATCAGAAAATTCTGAAAAGCAAAGATTGCATCAGGTAAGTACCCTTCAATTTGCTTAAGGCTTGAAATGGGCAAATGCTTGCAACAATTCACATGAAATCATTTTTCTTCCTTTCTGTTAATGCTTTCTAGCTTGCTCTTATCTGTATATGCCATTTTTCCTCCTTTTTTTGCCTTTTTGAGATTCTACAGAATAATTCAAGAATGATTCTTCATATTCTCTACTAATTTCTTTAACCTGAATTCTGTGATAACACTACACAGTTGTCTCACTTAGTGTTAATTTTCTGAAAATGTCCTTGAATTTTGAAATTTCCCAAGTATTGCAGATTCACCAAGCCTGGGAGCATACTTTTATTGGAATGGGCAATTAATTATTTTTATGTTTAAGTGATCTTTAAATATTTTCAGAATATGGACAAGTGAGATTCCTCTCCTTTTTTGGAGTTCCTGAGAAGTTTACACATGATGCAAGTAGTCCTCGACTAATGACCACGATTGAGCCCAAAATTTATGTTGCTAAGCGAAACATTTGTTAAGTGAGTTTTGCCCCATTTTACAACCTTTCTTGCCACAATTCTTGAGTGAATCACTGAATTTGTCAAGTTAGTAACGCGGTTGTTAAGTGAATCTGGTTTCCTCATTGACTTTGTAAGAAAGTTGGAAAAGAGGATCACATGACCCCAGGACAGTACAACCATCATAAATGTGAATCAATTGCCAAGCATCTGAATTTTGATCACGTGACCATGGAGATGCTGTAATGATTGTAAGTATGAAAAACCAGTCATAAGTCACTTTTCCAGTGATGTTGTAAACTCGAAAGGTCACTAAACAAACTGTTGTA
Source organism: Protobothrops mucrosquamatus (assembly GCF_001527695.2). Taxonomy (NCBI): domain Eukaryota; kingdom Metazoa; phylum Chordata; class Lepidosauria; order Squamata; family Viperidae; genus Protobothrops; species Protobothrops mucrosquamatus. Next base: position 112,485 of record NW_015386490.1, read on the forward strand.
AGTTGAGGACCACCTGTACTAATGGTTTAAGCAAATTGCCGGAAGATAAAAGTCAACGGAATTCAAGGTGGGCTAGACTCTCTTGTGGGCACGAAGGGACTCGAGGCTGATTACATGTTAGACCCCTTCCTCCCTCAGGCTCAGCCTGCTCACCTCCTACACAAACCACTGTTCTGGGCACAAACATCTAGGGGCCCCCTCTGTGTGTAAGCACCCCTTTTTCTTCTACTCCCTCTTTTCCAACTGTGGCAAGAAAAGTTGTAAAACGGAGCAAAACTCACTTGACACATGTCTCCCTTAGCAACATAAATTTTGGGCTCAAATGTGGTCGTACATTGAGGACTACCTGTAATAGTGGAACAGCTTGTGTCCGGAACACTGGAGATTTTTAAGAAGAGACTGGACAGTCACTTGTCTGGAATAGCATAAGGTCTCCTGCTTGGGCAGAGGGTTGGACTAGATGACCTCCAAGGTCCCTTCCAATGCTGTTATTCTGTATTCTGTATATCGTTTTCTGCTGTTTTAGTAACTAAGATAATGCCCAGCAGCTTATAGAAATAATGCAGATGAGGTTATACTTTTTATATGCTTCCTCCTTCCTTTAAAAAAAAAAAGCAGTTGTAGTACTTACAGAATCTGCCACAAAACACAAACATGTTTAAATGATTTGCAAAGAGTTCAGTAAAGTTCCTTAATTGCAAATTATAGTACAATTTGGAGCTTGTTTGTAATATATACAGTTTGCATGGGAAGAATCCCATATTACAGTCAATCTTCATGTTAAAAAATAGAAGAAGTTGTACATATCTGGGAAGCTGATGTCAGAGAATATAACACCTCTTTGAAGCTGATTAGTGAAGCAAATGTGGACCCTTTCCTTCTAACAGCACCTATGTTGAATCTCTTTGGTTTGCAACAGAGCTCCATCTCCTGCAGGCACATGTTTTAGGTCACAGTGTTTCTCAACCTTGACAATTTTAAGGCATGTGGACTTCAACTCCCAGAATTCCACAGCCAGGAATTCTGGGAGTTGAAGTCCACATGCCTTAAAATTGTCAAGATTGAGAAACACTGTAAAAAATTTAGGAGAAGGAGAAAAGGAACCTTATTTTATGAGTTCTGTGAGGATTGGCCACAGGTTACCTAGGCTGGATAGCTGTGGCAGGTAGCAAAAATGCTTGTCAGAATTGCCCAAACTGTCATGGTCTATCTTCTTCTCAACACAATTCTAAAATGATTCAAGAACCCTCAAATCACTTTGTTGAAGTGAATCAGGTGTCTCTTCACTTTTCAAAGCAAATTCATGGCTCAGATTGTTTTAACAAATAGAGTATATCCGTGGCTTGACCTGGAAAAGTGTGGAAATATACAAATAAATGTATGTCTTAATTTAAAAAAAGCTCTAAATGCATTAAGCATCCATCTATCCATCCATTACTTTTTAAAACCTATCTAGTATTTTGTCTGTCTGGCTCTGCCTTTCTCTATCTGTGGTACTTCAGATGCTCACACAGTTCAGGCTTTAAATTGATTAGCTGGATCAATATTTTCATCCTAATCAGGAATGCTAATTGTTTAAATATACAACCCAAAGAGTTACAGTATCTGTTTATATCCACACTTTCATTTACTGGGTTGCTGACTTTAGTAAATGAAAAACAACAGAGAAAAAATATATCAGTATTAAGATGTAACAAAAAGAAGTGTCTATGTGGGAGGACAAGGACTCAAATGAATGTTCTATCTTTTTTAATGTGTATTTCTCAACACGTATATACAGGTTAGTATTAATACATGTACACACTTGCTGCACAGCCAAAACTGGGACTGGACTCTTGATCATTGAGCAATGTGGTCATTAAGTGAGACACCCATGTAACAGCTTTGCTCAATGACCACAATCACAGCATTCTGGATTGCAGTCATTAAGCAATCTCCTGGGTTGTTAAATGGCAAAACAAAATATTTGCCTGCCTGCTGAATGATGCATTTTCTTTCAAAAAATTGCCTATGGGCGGGTTTCAGTTCCAAGGAGAGCTGAAATTCTTCCAGCAGATAGCCTTTTCATCCTCAAACACTCTTGCAACTCACCAAAGGATTTCAGTTCCCCCTGACCCCTCCATGCACAAATCCTGGAAATTTCAGCTCCATTCCTGCAACATGCAGAAGGATTTCAGCTCTCTTCCATCCAGTGGCGTAGCGTGGGTTGTCAGCACCCGGGGCAAGTAATTTGCGCCCCCCTCCACAGTGGGCGGCGTTGGCGACCCGGCGGCTCGGATCGGATTCGCACAGCCAGCACTGCAGAGAGAGTGAGTGAGCCAGGCAGGGGCAGAGAGCTGCGAGTGCGAGCGCGCCCCCCCAGATGTTGCGCCCGGTGCAGCCGCCCCCCCCTGCACCCCCCACGCTACGCCTCTGCTTCCATCCTTTCCATTTGCAACCTTCCTTGCAGCTTCCCCACTGACTTTTTGGGAAAGATGGCAAAAAAGATGGCAAATGGCAATCATTTGTGGGATGCCTAGCAATTGATTGTAAATGCAAGTTGATTGCCAAGTGCCTGAAATGAAGTCTTGTGACCGCTGGTGGGAGGGGAGGAGGTGTGATGTTTTAGGAGATACTTTACTGGCCATAAAGGACCTTTTGAAGACCATTTCTGATGGCCTCTCATGTCTCACCCATGTAACAACCAGCTTAACTAATATAAGATCAGCAAAAGTTGGCTAACTGTTGCCACCTGTTGATATTTAGTGTGCATGATTTTTTTACATACAGTATATATGCGTCTTCCTACATCTAAACTAACATTTCCCATGGTTGTGTTTTGATGCATTTATTAGTTTGGGAAATGAATTATATATTTTATATCAGAACCTGCAGAGTATACATTTCTAAGCATCTCCACTTTGTAATAGAAGACTAATTTGGCACTAATTTCAAGTTTGAAGCCTCCTTGAAGAGAAGCCCTATGCAGAAGATATAATTAAAGCTACAATCGCATATATAAGATGTGGCACAGATAAAGTCAAAGTCCTCTGGGCCTGCAAGTCTTGGTTTGGAAGAATCCAACTATTTAAATGCAAGAAGATTGTGAATAAAGGACTAAGCTGTCTTCACCCAGAAATACTTTAGCTGGAGGCCTCTGTTTTCTTAATTTAGGCCTCTGTGGCATATAAACCACACAGGCAGCTACAGATTCTCATAAAAACATGATCAACAATACCAGGAGTGCAGAAGGAACATTGTTTTTATTCTTTTGAGAAAAAAAAAAATGCTATTAGTCCTAGACCAAGATTTCAGCCATATTCTAAATTTAGAAGAAGAAGTTTTCTTCACTAAATTTGGCTTAGACTGCTATTGGTTTAGGCCAGATCTACAGGCAATAAGGTTACTCCTCTTCAGAGATATCTTCAATTGTCTGAGATTTTCTCATCTGGGTAATTTCTGGGTGCTGTGCTGGTCATAGCTCTAAGAACAAGATTAGTAAACATGATAACTCTCTACCCCAGGCATGTCAAACTCGTGACGTCACGTGACATCGCACGACGTATTGGAGCTTTTTCGCCATTGCCGGCAATGGGGTGGGCGCGGCTCCGGTATGATGAAACCGGCCTGCAGGCCGGCAGTTTGACACCCCTGCTCTACCTTGTTCCATTGGTGACTAAGTAATCTCATTGATCAGCTTGATAGTAATCAACTGTCTGTTCCATAGGAGAGTGAATATGAACTCCTATTTATTTATTTGGGCCAAAGGATCAAGATGGGAATCCTGGCACTGTTCCAAATTTCCTACTCCTTAGCAGCAACCAGATTTCATAATTGTCTGGTTTCTGAGCCTTCCAAGCTACTAATATTATTACTTATTTATTATTTGTTAAATTTATCCTATCTCACCATGGGGCTACTCTAGGCAGCTTACAACAATAAAAAGGAAGAAATGAAAAGAGTGGGAAAGAACAGCAGTAAAATAATAGGGCAATAAAATAAAGAATGAAAAAAATAGAGAAAGAATTATATGATTACTGGAGTCTGCCATCAATCCAGCAGCCATCTCCAGCATTTGGAACGCAGACCAAATGGCAAACCAGGTTTTTAATATTGGAAAACTCAATCTCCATTCCATATGGGATCAGGTGGGCTCAGGACTTCATGAGCCATGGAATTGTCCATTACAACTATGTGATTGCCCCAGATGATCTTGGACCAGATTGATACACTGGTCTACAAATTTTGGGAAATTATCAACCTCTGAATTAAAATGTGTTAATTCTTACATATTTTGATTAGATGAATTAGAAAACAGGTGATAAAAGTGCTGGTTGGCTAAATTTTCAAGTTATTTCACAATAAAGATTTATACACAGGTGAGTATATTTGCCTACCAGGGAGGGAGGTGTCTAATGATTATGATGCCTCATAACTTCTCAACAGAGTACAGTAGAACAATGAAAATGGTACCACATGGAAGTGTATAAATTTATCTTCACTTTGAGATTAAAGATTATTACCTAACTGTAATTTATTGTTCTTTTATTGCAAGGTACATTTGTCTTGGTCATATCTACGCATCATACAGTTACATCTGGTGGCTTGTGAAAGTGCTGTTGCCTAACATTTCCAAGGAACAGTTGTGTGATATTTTCCCTCAGAAGTCTCAAAACTGTGTAAACAATGCAGATAACTTCTACTTGTGATGAGATAACTTGTGGTAACTTGTGATGAGATTACATTTGCATCTCAAAAGTACAGTATGATGGCAGTGGTAAAAAAAAGGCATACCACCTATATTTTGGATGCAAAATAGGGGATCAGGACAGGAATTGGGCCCCTCATTATTGTTGCATTAGATGTGCGACTTATCTGCATCATTGGCTAAACAAGAAGAAAAACTCTATGCCTTTTGTAGTCCCAATGGTGTGGAGGGAACCCACCAATCATAGTAGTGACTGCTATTTTTGCATGGTTCCCCAATTACAAAAGGGATCGCAAGAAAGAAGAAGTGGACTGTGAAATATCCAAACATTCCATCCGCACTGTGTCCTTTATCCCATGGTGAGGACTTGCCAATTTCAGATCCACCAGAATCCTACTCTCTAGACTCAGATGTTAAGAAAGACGATGAGCAGGATGGAGCTGATCCGTTGACGTCAGCGGACCCAAACTTTAGCCCACCGTATACTCCTCCTGAACCACATCTAATTTCACAGAATGAACTAAATGACCTGGTCAGGGATTTGGAATTGCCCAAGAGTAAGGCAGAGCTACTGGGCTCCAGATTACAACAGTGGAACCTCTTGCAGAGGGATGTCAGGATCTCCATTTTCCGAGATTGTCAAAAAGATCTGGCTCAGTATTTCTTAGTAGAAGGTGATTTGGTTTATTGCAATGATATTGATGGCTTAATGACAGCCCTTAACATTACCCACAATCCAGATGAATGGAGATTGTTCATAGATTCATCTAAAATGTGTCTAAAAGCTGTTTTATTGCACAATGGTAATGTTTTCCCATCCATTCCTGTTGGGCATGCAGTTCACATGAAAGAAACACACAGAAACTTGAAACAGCTGCTGAGGTGTATAAAGTACGAGGAACATCAGTGGCAGCTCTGTGGTGATTTGAAAGTTGTTGCCCTGTTGCTTGGCCTGCAGGGTGGATACATGAAATGCTGCTGTTTCCTCTGTGAATGAGACAGTTGAGTCAGAGATTCTTGTTATGTCAAGAAAGACTGGCCATCACAACAATCCTGGGAGCCAGGAAAGAAAAATGTTCAAAATCCAGCTCTTGTTGACTGTCAGAAAATTTTGTTACCACCATTTCATATAAAGCTGGGCCTGATGAAGAACAAAACAAAACCAGATTTCCAATAACTCTATCAATAGTTGCCAAGACTTAGTGAAAACAAAATTAATGAAGGCATCTTTATCAGTCCACAGATTCGAGAACTTCTCTGAGATGATAAGTTTGATCATCTGTTGTGCGGCAAGGAAAAGAAGGCATGGGAAGCCTTCAAGTTGATGGCAACTGAGTTTCTCAGGAACAGCAAGGCAGATGACTATGAAAATCATGTAGAAAATTTGCTTAGGTCCTATAAAGCACTTGGTGCAAACATGTCATTGAAAACATGTCACTGAACATTCTTACACTCGCATTTAGACTATTTGCCTTTGAACTGTGGAGCAGTGAGTGATGAGCATGGGGAGAGATTCCACCAGGATATCACAGCATGGAGAAAAGATACCAAGGGAAATGGAGTCCATCCATGTTTGCCGATTACTGCTGGAATCTCCCCTGGGATGATCCTACAACAATTCACAAGAGAAAAGCCAAAAAGTGCAGTTTAGATACTAAATAAAGATGGAATCTTGTTGTTTAATCTGATGTTAGAGCTTGTCAGTTTTTCATGCAAAAAGCATGAAAATGTTAGATTAAAAAAGCAATAAATGAATGGAAAGTTATGTTATTGGTATCAATAAAAAGATAAATTTATAATGATTGGTGTGGTACTATTCTCATTGCTATATCTCATTTTGCAGAAAAGTTATGGAGCATAATAACACATCCCCCTCGTAATTTTGAATTATTTTGATGCAATTTTGACCTGAAACTGGAAACGGGAGCCAATTAATGCTCAGGACTTAATTTTCCTTTATTAGTGACCCAATTCTGGTAAAATTTAGCTACTTTCATTTCTGAGGCTTTGTCCTTGTAGACCTTTATAATTGGACAGTCATTAGTTCTCAATTGTACATTGGAACAGTTGATGAGTGATTTGAAGATAGAGGGATACCAATAGAATTTCTTTCCTATAATCAGGAATTAATCAATATGCATTGTTAATAAACATGATTTTTCCAGAAGTGATAGGATGATCTGTCCCTGGTGCTTGACAATCTATTTGGATTTTCTGGATATGTTTTCAGGGTGTGTGTGTTGTGGCTGGATTTGGGAGGTAATAGATACCTCCCTAGTAAAAGGAGTCCTACCATCCACCTTTAAGGAGTGTGAGTGGGGGAGGGAAAGACAAGTAATTCCTATTATTGCCAAACTCTCCAATTTCAATGGAGAAATAGAAATGAAGCTTTTGAGCCATTACTAAAATGATGATCTGGAACATATCAGTAAGAATCAAACATTATAAACTTTCAGAAAAGCTACTAAGATCTTTCCTTTTAAATAGGACTTTAGGGAAGCCACAATTATAGGAGTTGGACTCTAGTGTACCCAATAGTTTTAATATTTAAGGAGTTTATTGCATGTGTTTTTAATTTGATGTTTTAAAATAACATCATCATGGTTTTTATCAAATACTGTTAAAAGAGCTCTTGTGCATCAACAATTCAAATCAGAAATTTTTTATCCTGAGAACATGCTTTATACCTCCCTGCCAGAGAAGATACATAATTTCTTCCTTGGTGTGAAAAAAAAAGCACAGTTTAAACATTTGAGTTTTTCTTTCTCAACTCCCAATGACTCCAGGATTGGAGACCCTCCAGATGTTATGGAACTATAGCTCCCAAAGCCTAAGCTAGCATGGCTAATAGAGAATGTTGTAGTTCAACTGCGCTGGAAGGTCCACCATCAGCCGTAATCTTCTGTAAAGCTGCAGACCACCAGATTTCTCTACCACAAGTTTTTGAATGAAATTCAGCTGAGTGACTGAATACTTTACAGTACTCTTCTTGTTCGATAGATAAATTAAGATTCATTCTGAAAGGTTTGAAGAGGAAAGATTTTATGGAATCTCCTATCAATAGAACCATGGCATGGCATTTTTGACAATTGGTTCATCTCTCCTTGGCCATGACTGGCTGCCTATACAACTTTGAAAATACCATGGAGGAATTAACACCATATACAGCATCTTCAGACTTTTGTTAACCATGTCAATGACTTGGGTGCATCTGTGATAATCTTTTGAACATATAAGGCATGGGGTGACCTTAGCAGGTGAGCTTGGATAAGTCAGCAGGTTTTATCGAGTAGAGGCAATATTAATTTAAGAAAAATACAGCACTCCTGGTGCTGTCAAAGTGGGGGGTGTCATTAAAGAATCCTTTGATATGATGATATAAATTCCCTCACAAGCATCAGGGAGTCCTCTTTTCCCAATATTATTCTTTCTAAGCTTTACTTTAATCAAGCCAAAAGTAGAATGGGTGGAGGAGGGCTCCAGCTCTTTCTCTTTCTCTTGCTTTCCTGCTGCTGAGATGAAAATGATAGGGAAAGAGGAAGATTTTTGAAGGAGAGGGGAGGGAGGGGGGAGAAGAGGTTGTTAGATCAGTTTCATGCATGGGACAAAGCAGACAAGAAATATTTTTCTTCTTAGTCTTTTTGTACAGACAACCCTTTCAGCCCAAATAGAATGTTGTAATTGCTCATATTCAGCTGACAGAGGTTCCCAAATGAACTGCGCTGAGGCGTCATTTGCTAATCTGTCATGTTCTATAGCACCCAGCACTGCACTCTGTAAAAGTGTCTTCTTCTCTTTAAGTTATTTATATAGTTGGCTGAAAGCACATTGCTTGTACAAACTAGAAACTATTAGATTAGACCAGCAGAGACAGCTGGAGGCAATCTTTTTTTAAAAAATGAGTGGGATTCAAAGTGGGGCTGGAAAGCAAATATTATTTCACTGGAAGTCTATTAGAAGTAGGGTTCCCTGGATAACAAGTAAGTGCTTTGTTAGCTTTGCTGGGAGAAATGGACTGGCCAGATTGGCACCAGCTGGGTTCCGTGATAAACTGCTTCATGGAAAATGACGATTTTTCTGATGGGTTAGATGGTTTGAAATTAGGGTGGCTGCTCTTCTCCTCCATTCCTCGCTTAGGTTTACTTATCTAGAGTGCATGTCAGAACTTAGCAGCTAAGGATGAGTCAGTTTGTTTTAGAGTTCTCCATCATTAACACACACTCTCTAAAAACATGAGGCAGATCCAGCCAATTGGAAAGTAAATATTATCTTCACTGAGGGGAAGCTTAAAAGGTTGTCCATACAAGAATGTCTCAGTATGTGACAAGAAAAAAAAATAATAAAAGGAAGAATGATGATTTCTCTTCCAGGGCTCACCAGGAGACACAGACTGTGGAAAGTTATCTTCTATGGTGACCAGTTTGGGGAGATGGGGAAAAAAAGAAATCCTAAGAGCAGAGAGCCTTGATAGGGTTTCCCTGAAATAATTAATCCTTGAATTATATTGCTGTCATTATGGGATTATTAATATTTTCTTTTCATTCTCCATTCCATCAGTAGCTAACACTGTCCTTGACAATGATTGAAAAGATTCTATGGAACAATTCAGACTTCTTGAAAGATTTAAATTTCCATCTGTATTCAAGCTTCTATGAAAACTTAGTCAACTTTGTAAATTTATAGAAATGCTCACATAGCTAAGAGGTCTTTCATTTTCTTCTCTGGTAGATTCCTTATCTCACATTAATAAGTGAAGCAAAATAGATCTTGCTGCTCATCGTCATCATCACCATCCCACTCATGAAAAAGTTAACAAGTAATTGAGGACTGTCTCAACTTTTTGTGTCTTTGGAATAAATATGAATATAGGAAGTCCCCTGGTTATGAACCTCCAGCTTATGAGCAGCCCTAGATAGAAATAGGCTGCTTGCATTACTCAAAATGGTGGACTGTTGACTGGCAACATAATCTGATTCAGAAAGAGAAAGGCAGGAACATGCTGGCAAGGGGACTCTGGTGCTGCAGGTGGGGAGGCTCAGAAGTGTCTCTATCTGGTGCATGGCATCTCTTTTCCTCTTACATTCAGCTGTGGGCACTACAGACAGGAAAGCCTGGCAGTGTGTCTCTCTTGTGTGCATGTGGCTGGCAAGGACAGCCCCAGCCCTGTAACGAGGGAGGCTATGGCTGAGCAGCAAAGCACCATCTATGATCCACCATTGTATTTCCAAGCTTACTTTATTCATCAGCTTGGAATTAATACGCCTCTCTGTTTTCACACCACAATTCCCTCTCCCACCTGAGGTCTATTTTCTGGCCTATTTTCACTGGTTTATTTTAAGACAAACATTTTATTAAATAACTCATTGCACTTTAGATATAAATCCAGCATAAGGACAGAGTTCAGAATGGAACTTGGTCTTAACCTGGGGACTTGCTCTATTGGTTTTCTATAGTCTTCTCTATTGATGTCTATATTTATCTAAGACTGGACAGCTTGTCTGTTTTCACCACGTTCATGTAAAATCCAAATATATTGTTTTTATTTGGTAGCAGCCTGGGAGTTTATCTTTGAATTCAATGACACAATCAATGACTTTTCACAAACACTATGAAGCCAGGATGGGTAAACCCATTGTTCGCTGAATTAAAAAATATATAATACTAGCCCATAATAGATGAATTCACAAATCACATTAGGGCAAAAGAAAAAGGAATGTGTTATGGAAAAAAAAACATAGCCTTTGCCATGCTAATTGTATACAAGGCAAATTGTTAGCATGGACTCTGCTTTCCCTGTGTCCCACTAAATGCCTAGAGTCTATAAACATTTCTCCAAATGGTATTAGAATTGTCAGAATCAGATCACAATTCTTGGAAGCTATAATTAAATCCAGCCATCTTTTTCCCTCTTGACCATCACATTTTTATTAGGCATTTCTAAGGAGCAGAATCATTTTTTCATTCTTTGTTATCCTAAACAGTGGTAACCTGATACCCAAAAATAATTTTAAAGTGGCTGGAAATCTTTCCATGTTCAGAGATATAACTTTTTTGGGTGGGCAGAAGTACAGGGTAAAACACCACTTTTGGATGACCACAGTTCTATCTTGTTCCTAGCATGTATGTTGAGAGTTCCAGAACCACATTGCCAATGGATATAAAACTGAAACTGATTTCGTTTCACCTTAGAGCTTTGTTAAGAATCCAGGCTTTAATTCAAACAGATTCTAGAAAGGGAGGCAATTTTGAAGCAATGGATGAAAATTAAGCTCCTTTTGCGCTTATTCCATATTTCTTTATACTTGATACTGACAGGACCAGATTGCAGCATTTAGCAATCCTAGTCAGGCAGATGTATAATTCCACCATACAAATGTTACATTTCTGGTATCCATAATGAATTTGGAAAATTAATTGTAGATACTCTGGGGTACATTCTTTGGCAATGAATATATATTGGAAATGAGCTGTGCTGGCGCAGTGGTAAAAGGCAGTACTGCAGACTAATTTTGCCAACTGCCAGAAGTCCAGCAGTTCAAGTCTCACTGAATCAAAGTTGACTCAGCCTTGACTCATTCCAAGTTGGTAAAATGAGGACCCAGATTGTTGGAGGCAATATGCTGATTCTGTAAACCACTTAGAGAGAGCTGTAAAGCACGATGAAGAGATATATAAGCCTAAGTGGTATTGCTATTGCTAAATACAATTTAATATAATTAGTAATATCCAATACTGGATATTATTCTTGGCTAGTTGTCTGGTCCTTCAACAGAACAAGTCTGCTGAAACTGAGTGAGCAACACTTAGAGCAGGGGTGTCAAACTCACAAAATCATGTGACGTGTCATGACATATCATGACTTTTTCTCCATTGCGAGCAATGCGGTGGGTGCAGTTTTGGCATGACGCATCCAGCCTGCAGGTTTGACACCTCTGACTTAAATGGATATGTTTGGCCTTTAGCCATGTTAACTCAGGGTCGTGGGGAAGTGGATCATGGATAGGAGTTACAGAACCTAACTCAGTTCCCTGGCAACCTTTTCCAAAAGAAAAATTAGGCAATATAAAACAGTTCCAGATTTACACACACACACCCAAAAAATCCCACTCTTGGATTTTGCACTGACTAGGAAAGGCAAAAGATAAACTGATCAAACCTGCAAGCATTTCCAAGATGATTATGAAACTAAAGAAGTCCTAGGGATGCACCTGGTGTCTAACCTGCCCCAGGAGGGAAAAGAGCCATGGTCCCTCCCAACTCGACTCTCCCTAGTTGCAGCTCCACAGCTCCAGTCTGTGGGAGATCCTAAAGTTTGGCTGCTTCTGCTCTTCCCACTCACAGTTCATATCAAAAGGCACTTCTAACAGCAGTAATGATGGGTTTCCTGGGCTGGAAAGAAGCAGCAATCCTGCCTCCTTTGATCTTCCCTTTTTCCTCCTTTCTTCTGCAGGGCCATATTTCCCTAAGGGAAAAAGTATGAGGGAGGAAGTATGTCACAGGCCTCCTTGCAAAGAGCTCGGCGCCTCTTTTTATCTGCAAGGGAGGTTTCATTCCCTTTAGGAGGATTAAGCTTTCTGACTGGAAACTTCTGCCTATGATTTAAAATTCATAATACTGCACAATATTCAAACTCTGTAGGAGCTCAGCTCTTCTGGCTGAACACGTGCTAACAAGCTTCCTTGAAATGAACAAGAGCACTTAAAACCTGAGTGGCAAGTGGAATCAGTCTATCTCTTTCATGAGATGCCAGCAGCCAATCCTTAAAAATGTTGCCAAGTGCAGAATATTTTCCCGGCAACCTGCGTCCTTATTTGTCATTGATGATGGAGAGGGGACCTCACCAATAGCCTAATGAAATAGACTGCAGCCAGCTGTTTCAACTGAGAGTCCTCCTTGGAGTTCTGGATGTTCTAAAGGAGGCATTGGAAGCATTGGAAGCAGTTCCACCATGGGTGAAGTTGTAGGCAAAAATGGGAACCCAACATCTCATTAAAAAAAAGTATTGAAGGAGTGGAATATCATATGAAGAGTGGAGTATCTTATGAAGACGTACAGCATCACTGAATACTATGTGTGTTGCTGCCAAAAGTACTGTTATTCTATTTGCACTGATTGTTTCCTAAATGTATGTTATCAGATCTCACTTTCCTATCATTTCACCATTTTATACCACGTTCCACAATGTGTACTTTATTTAAATATCACTACTTGAATTATATTCAAAAGCTAAGAAGGATTGGACCTCATAAGTACTTAGGTGAAATTCCCAGGGTCATAAATTAGACTGAAAAGTTGAAAAAAAATATCCTGGAAGAAGACAGTGGCAAATCACTTTTATAATACTGCCAAGAAAACTACATGTCCATGTCCATAAATTCATGGTCAATTCAAATAATTTATGTATTTATTTATTCAGCTATTTGTGCGTCCCTACATCTAATAATTTAAATGATTTGCATCACATTGAACATAATCATAGAACTAAACCCATAAAACAGTAATTACAGCAATATATAAAATCATGTCACCTCAAACCTTGATCCCAATTGAGACAACTGCCTCATTCTTTATTTCTAAAACTCTGTAGAAAAGCACAGAACAGCTTATCTAAATGTCCATATGGAAGGACTCATTTGAAGTTTAACTAGAAAGCTATTCAGAATAAGGTGAGTGAGATCAAAAGGGAGGTATCCATAAATCCACAACTGTTTTTTTATCTGGGGTAGAAATATATAACCATAAAAAGCTTGGTTTTAGTTAATTAAAATTCACTTTTTGGATATAATTTTCCTAAATATATATATACACTGATTTAGTATGCAGTATTTACAAATAAATGCTAGTTTGCATGTAATTTTGCATGAACAATTATTGCAATGATAGCAGAGTTGTTGTTAGGACTTCATTACATTTATAACCTGCTGTTTCACCAGGAACAGCACAAGATAGTCTTCCCTTCTCAAAAGGATGGGTTGAGAGTCAATGATTGAACAAAATTATCCTATTAGCTTCCATGACAAAAAAAAAAAAAAAGAGTCTGAGACAGCATCTTCCATAATGCCAATCTACTACCAAAATCATTGCATGGGCTATCTTGCAGTTAAGTGGTCAATACTGCAGCAACATTTATTGGCTATGAAATCTACAACTCCAATTCCTTTCATCAAAATAACAAAAGCAATGTTATGCTACTGTGCAGCAAGCCATTTTGGACCTCTATGTAATGTTACAAGGCACAAACAGAAGTGTTTGCATCACAGTGGTGGACTGGCCTGCTTGTCATCCCCTGCTTCATAGACAGCACTGATATTGGCAGATCAGGTATTTTGTGGTTTAAAAATGATAAAAAACACATTTTGATCTTCTGATAAACCTGAGAAGATAGGGGAGTCGGGAGGTAGCAGTAGCAGGTACAATGATGCAAGGGTGTTGAGTATTTTCAGGCAGACACAGGGAGAAGGTTCAGCATCTTGCTTGCAACAGGAGGAAAAAAGCGAAGATGGCACAAGAAAGAGAAAATGGGTAAAAGAAACTACAGTATAATAAATTTAAATACAAAATAGAACTCTTAAGGCTCCAGATGAGCAAGAAACAGTGGTGGGATTCAGCCAGTTCTCACCACTTCGGCAGAACCGGTAGCTAATTTTTTGTTGCCCAAGCCCAGAATGGACTTCCGGAAGTGGCATCCACACAGAGAACCGCTTGTTCACATATGTAAATCCCACCACTGGCAAGAAACTTTTATTAAACAAAACAAAACATTGCATCATGTAAATTGCAGAGACATTTTAAAAACATTCAAATGTTTTATTTCCTGGCTGCATTTGAAAGTGGGCATAGTGCAGAAGATTTTAACCTGTGACTATTTTCCTGTCTCATCTCTCATCTTTGTTTTTATATTATTCTACCAGGTATCCACCTTTAAGTCTTCCTCTGCCACTAATCTTAAACATTCCAAGATTCTTCCCTATTATTCTTGAGAATTCATATTGCTCAAAATGGTAAAACAGGCTTCTCCTTAAGGTATATATTTTTGGCTAGCCACACAAGAATGGCTATAAAGTGTTTGCCACGGCATCCATCTCTAGAGAGATTCACATTATAATCTCTACTACAAGTGAGGCTTCTGTTTTTTCTACTGTACTCTACTTTCAGAGTACTTTACAATAAAGCATGGAATAAAGAAAAAAATACAATGAGCTTATCTTATTACTGTGAGGTGTTGGATTTATAAGTCTTTCCATTCTCCCTGGATATAGGACATTAAATAATTTTTTCCAGGAATACTGTGAAAAGAATGTTGCACTCCAGGAGAATCAGTGGTAACTAGGAATCTACTCACATGTGAAGTATACTTAGAACTTATTCTTCAGAATATCATGAAAATTATGCTTATTTTAAAATATTGCACAAGACTTTAAAATGTAATCTTGTGTACCTGCTACCTTTCTGGTTGGGCAAACATGGCATTTGAAATCTTTAGAAAACTATGTTGATCCCCAGACTACACTATTGTTAGAAGAGAACAGTTTTTTGAAGTTTAGGAAAGCTTTATTAGCTAAAAGAAGACCTCAAGAAGATGTCATCTCTTGGGATTTAGAGCCCAGGATATTAGGGAGAATATCAACTTCTGGACAGATTGGTAATCTCTTGCAAAATAGATCACTTGTGGTTTTGTCTATGGAGATTCTCAGTCATCCAGGTCATAGTTGTCCCAACTGGACTTTCTTGTTTTTCTTTGAAGACATTTCACTTCTCATCTAAGAAGCTTCTTCAGCTGACTGGATGGTGGGGAATGGAAGGATTCTCTAAAAGAATGCAAATGACCAGCTGTCTGCAAGGAGTATAAAAATCTTTCCATTCCCCACCATCCAGGAGTCAAAGCTGAAGAAGGTTCTTGAATGAGAAGTGAAACATCTTCAAAGAAAAACAAGAAAGTCCAGTTGTCTCGTGAAAAAGCATCTTTGGAATTACTTACGGTTGAAGAAAAAGGGCACTCAAATGTGCTGCTTGGCACCTAATAATTAAGGTATATTCTAAAAGTCTCTAGATGAGATGGCTGGCATATAAATCTAATAAACAAACAAACAAATAATATATATTTTTATCTATTAGAATTCCACTGAAATGTTATCTCATGGGTAAAGAAAAGGAAGCTATTTTTCCCCACCAGATTGAATGAGAATAATTGGGTGGTGGGTGGGGAGGAGAGAGAATGCAGGAGAAATGTTTAACCCTGTGTTATTTCACAATGGTCTTGATATGACTGCTATATAGTTAAAAATGGGTCTTGTCAATGAATGAATATACTTTTCAATTTATTCTTTTACAGCTATTTAGATAAAAGTAGCTCAGTTTAGCAAATGATTTAGATGAATTCAGGTAGACATTAATTTAACCTTCCTCCTTTAAAAAAAAAGCAGCTCATCACTTAGCTTTTTCTACCTAAATGGAACTTGAAAATACACAGGCCAAGAATGAAGCTAACAGTATATTACAAGCTATCTTACCTTGTTATCCCATTCTCTCAAATGCTTATCCAAATCAATGATTCTGCTAGTTTAGTGGCTTTGCTTCTTAAAGATTTTGCTCTCCAGCTGTTGGTGAATAGAACTGTCTCTAACAAGGATTACCTGTCACCTTGCACAGTTGTGGATTGGTTAGAAGCTAACAAGATTTCAACAGTATTTCATGCATCTTTGTTTGCATATTAAATTAAGACATACTTGTACAATAATCCATAGGTCCAAGTTGCAGTTTACTGTTTAAAGCAAAATATAGTTTATTCATTACTTTTTGTTAGCAAAGAATGTAAGGAAGTTTGTACTAGAGGTCCTGTAGTATAATTTGTATTGCAACTAAGCTCAAGACTTCTGCAAAATGAAGCACTTCAGTGAACTGGATGGTGGCCAATTCTACACATCTATAAAATCTACAAAGCATATTTATGTTGTACAGATTTATGTCATGAATTGAAAATGTATGTGTGTTTCTATTTATGCAGAACTTAGATTTTCAGTACAGCTAGTCCTACACCATTCATGTTGGTCTATTGAAAACAAAGACATTTCTTGATTTTCTGTTATCTTTATAATGGCGGGTGCTAAAAGTATGTGAAAACTGTGATCCTAATATAAACTGAATCTGGCTTCTAATGAAAACTGAACCTACTACAATCAACAGGCAGCCTATTGCAATTGGCTGCAGAGCTGTAAACTACTCTTTTCATCTCAGTCAGGCTCCAGCATGGACTTTGATCTTATGGACAAGCAAGGTGGATTTTTTTTTCTACTAAAACATAAGATATCTTAGCATGTTAGCTGTATCCATAATGCCTATGGGTAGGTACCATGAGAATATCTGTTGGAAAGAAAATGGAATCTTGATGCATATAAGAAATCCATGAGCATTTCAAGGTAGAAAAAGGCAAGCTTTTACTAATTGTTTAATGATACCTTAATATCTCTTGTGTATATGAATTCAATTACCAGATTTTCCCATACAGACAAGACCGGAGGCAAAAAGAAGTATAGACATTCAGTCCAACCCCTTGAATATGATCACAGTTTAAATGCAACAATTATTACTTGATATTCAGCACACTGTATTTTGCAAGGCCTGCTTCTGAGATTGAGAAACAGAGAGCACTCCCTGTCACTCATGATGAGGTTTAATTAAATGTCAAATATGCTGTCTATAATGTTAACCTGTCTTCTGAATATTAGCCAGGTGATGCAACTGTGCAACATTGCTTATGTATTATACTTTAGCATAGTCAGATATGCAGAGCTAGGATTTTTTTCCACTGACAACCAATTTCTTCTTAGATGGACCTACAATAATCTCACTTTTTTCAGGAAAAAAAATGTTGAATTTATCTTGATTAGCCTACTTTCCTTTTCTTTAACTTGGGCAATCAATTCCTGTAGGCAAATTTATATAACCAAAGTTAGGGCTTAGCCATCTGAGACTTTTGAGAGATCATCATTGTCATACTATGCCTAGGTTCATGAACAGTCTACTATTGTACAGTGGGAGATTAAGGAAGTGAAATTTTAATTGAAACAGAATAAAGAATAAAGAATCTTTGCTTAGTTGTTTGTTTTTGGATAAACTTCAGTCAAGTTATAGCAGCTTTAGGAGACTCTGACAGCACCAACTGTCTTACTGTCTTCTATAATATTATTTTTATTCTAGCAGTTTTCAACTTTTCTGACTACTCATATTTTACTCATACTTTAGACTAGTGATATTATGAAAGAATTCCTGTTGGGCTTTTTTAGTGGCCATGTAGCTGTCATTTGAAATGTGGAAATCCTGTGTAACAAAGGGAAATAGTTTCTCAGTTTCTCTACTCACAAAGTTGATAAAGCATTTTGAAAAGCCATTTATGCCTTTTCAGAAGTTCTCTGCAGATGCAGGTGTCTGGGGATGCTATTTGAGAATGGTTTGAGATGGTTAAATATCCAGCCTCCATACCAACTGGCATGTACAATATCTTTACTTGTTACAATCACATTGCATCATTAACCTTTCACTTCCATGTTGAAGTTTTGCAAACCATCAGTTTAAAACCTCATGAACATCCAAGTCTACGTATTTTTATATACTACCACAATTTCTTTTTTTCTGATTAGCAAAAGGGATGCTGTATTTTAAATGTCTTGTATTACAGTAGATGGCCCAAGACATATTTCTTTTCTATGAGTTCTAGATTCTTCAGTTAAAAATTCTTTAAAAGTTGGTTGTCATAAAACTTGGGAGTTTTTTAGTCTATTTTTAATCTACAAGAAAGCCACCTGCTCTCTTTATTTAGTTGTGTCAGTCTAACTCCAATATCTATTGAACTAATGCCTTCTAACAATATGGTAAATTACTTGTAATATGTTGTACAGTAATCAGTACTATTGCAGATTAGGGAAAAACAATATAGATGCCATAACCCAAGAAATAACAATTATTTCCCCATGAACACTCAAACAAATCCAAGCAAATTGAAAATATAAAATCTTCAAAAGGTCATTTGTCCACATCTATTTATAGACTACTTCTTTTTAAAAAAAAAAGTTGGGAAGAGTTATGGTTGCTAAGGATATTGTTCATAATCTCCTCAACTCTTGAGTTTATAGAATCAATTGTTTTAGATGAAGCAACAGCCATGAAAACAATAGAGATGTACAGCACCATAACATATTATGATTCATTCAGTTTTTCATTGATGAATGTGGCCAGAATTATAGACTTGAATCAGATTGGTTAAAATATTTGAGATGGTATTAGTTAGATACATGAATCAATTACAAATTACCAATGTCTTCTGTTTCAGTGCCTTTCTTTCTATTATGCATCATAGAATTCAGCTAAGTTAGGTTGATGGGATTCATGTTGGCATTAATCTGTTGCAAGATCAGAACCAATAACAAATTGTGATATTTTATTCCTGGTTATGAGGAACTATTTTGCGAAAATGCAAAGCCCATTAGCAAGGTAAACAAAGAACAGAAAGGACTTTACTTGAATAGAAACACAACCTAGTAAGAGGCAATCACAATATAAGAATTTTGTTTTAGGAAGATTTCTCTGTTAAATTGTAATGGGAAAATTTTTCTTATTGGGCAAAGCTAGCAGATTTCAGTTTAAGGTTTCTGTATTTCCAAGGATCATAATAATAGTTTTGTGTTTCAAGAGGGATTGTAAAGCAGCGTTTTCAGCACCCATTTATACTAATAGCAAAGAAACATTAGCCACAAATAGATAATTGCACAACTTATTATCTATTTAATTTTAGCAGCTAAAATAATAATAGCCCACCACTGGAAAACTCTAGATAATGTAACAATTCAGATGTGGATTAACAAGGCCTCTTTAATTGCCACATTAGAACAAAGTTAAGATAACGAAATATCAGAAGCAGGAACCACAGTACTATCAAATTTGTATGGATTTTATGGTTTACCTCAATAACAATAGACTATAATAGGATAATACTTTACCTATATGGTGAATTTATACATGTACAGTACCTATCTTGTTATCTACTCTTCAATACATTTTTTTTAAAAAAATAATCTATTTTTTTTCCTCTATGCATCTTGGATTTATATTAATTACCTGATAATGTTTGCTACTTGTAGTTCAATAAAATAAAAAGATAGATGATAGAAGAGATAGATGATAGATAGATACAGACAGACAGGCAGACAGACAGACAGATAGAGACAGAAAGACAGACAGACAGAAATATTTTGGGATGGTTATTGAATATATGAAAGGAAATATGTTCAATATTACACACATGGGTTTTTATATCTTTTTAAAAATATTAAAGTTTGTTTAGTCATTCAGTCAAAATGCTTTCCTCTAAGTATACGCTAAATGTTTCATATACGAACCCATGTAGCTTATTTGGGATCATCCATATCCAAATCCAAACATAGCACTGGGGGCACTGAAGGTTTTGTATAGACTCTAACATAATTGTTTTGTGTATATAAAACATTGTTTCATTTTGAGAAGAAGTACTGTAGGTTGAGTGGAGAAGAGAAAAAGGACATTGATATCTAGTAGAGGTAATGGAGGGAGCCAAGGTAGACAGGGGTATCTAATGTTGCATTGGCATTTGAATCTGGTTAGTAAATATGTCACATGGACATTGGCAGTGAAGGATAGAGAAGCACGGACAGCACTGGCAAGGTTGGGTGAGGGGGGGCAATGGAATCTGTCATACTATGATAGCAGTAGGTGAAAGAGGGAAGAGGGAAGGAAGGAAAGTGCTAGATGGGATAATGGGATGTGCCGTAACAGATAGCTGTTCAGGAGAACAGCAGAGAGAGGGATATAGATAACCAGCCTTTCCCTCCTCACTCCATCTGGATCGTGTTTTGCTAAAACCCCAGCACCTAAGGCCTTCCAGATTCCAGTTCCCCAGAACTGTAGCTGACCTGAAACAATTCTGAAGGTTTTGTCCCAAACAAAACCATTCCCCAGTTTGGGGTACAATCCTACATTCGTAAAAGAGAATGAACCAATCAAACAATTTCACTGAAAGGGTTGCTTGAGAATGAGAAATCAACACCTGAGAAGGGTTGGGATTTTATTAAGGAAAGGAGTCTCCAGTATAGCTTATCCATCCTTGGGGCAAAATATCTATAATCATTAAATGGAAAGTGTAGGGACAAAAATAAGGATCTCTCTTATATTAGTGCATTGATTATATGAGGTTCCTGTTTTTATGTGGAGCTCAAGGGAAAGGAATTTTTTGTCAGGTGTGACTTCTATCTTTGGTGGCACATACAACAATATAGTCCAGTGATGGCAAACATTTTAGAGACCGAGTGCCCAAACTGCAACCCAAAACCCACTTATTTATCACCGGGCACCCAGTGGGTGGGCGTGGCTATGGTGGTCATGGCAGATTGGGTGGGTGTGGCCAAGGTGGGCATGATCACCTTGATGTTTCTCGTGGGGAGGGATGCCTATGGGGGCCAGGCAGGGTTGGGGGAGATCCAGGGGGTCTCTGGCAGGTGGCACGGTGGGCAGGAGGCTCATCCTGCTGGGTGACGCGAGGCGAGGCGAGGGTGCCATTGTCACAAAGCAAGGTGAGGCAGGGGCCGGGGCGGCTGCTGCCTGACACCATTAGCCGCTGCACACAGAGGCCAGTGAGTGCATGGGTGCTGGGATGGATCTGGCCATGTGGGATCTCGGCGAGTTAGCAGGTGGCTGGTTGAAGAGGGACGGTTGCCATCTCTGGGGCATGGTGCATGGTGCGCGTGCCCACAGAGAGGGCTCTGAGTGCCGTCTCTGGCACGCGTGCCATAGGTTCACCACCACTGATATAGTCCTTTTTTCATCGCCTTCCTTTGGAAAAGCTGCACACAACGATGATGTGCATGACTATGTCTGCAGGTAGAAGTTATGGCTAAACCAGGGAGGGGTGGGACCATTTACACCTGTAGAGTATGTCTCTGTCCTTGTTTAATTCTTCAAAGAACGGGAACTTTCTTTATCTCTCACCCCCCCCCCCAAAGAAGGACCCAATTTGTGCTGGGCTAAAAATGAAAAAACCTTCCAGCATTTAATTTGTTCAATCATTCTCCTTTAATTTGTTTAACCATTCTCCTTCTCCATCACCTCCTTCAAGGTGCTGGAAAAGTTATTCTTGGTTCTTTATGAATAAGCAGAGAAAACAGCCAGACAAACCCCAAACCCAACATTAGACAAATATTCTCATGAGTGGCATGTTATACAGGGAAGTTATCATTTATAATTGTAGAAGGAGCTATAACTGTTGTGATGCCTGCCCTCTGGAATACCATATCCCCCCCCCCCATGCACACACCAAAGATCTAGCTGACCTCAATTTTGCTGGCATTCTGTGAACCCTTAAAACCATGGTTGTTCCTCCAGGCATGGCAGTCTGGAGGTTATGGAGGCCTGTCTTGCTTTGTGTTATTTTTGGTGGCCATTCTAAATATAGTTACTGTTAATGAGGACGGAGGGGTTTGCTATTGGTATTGGTTTGTTTCTATTGATTTTTTAAAAATTTTGTTAGCCACCTAGTCATGTACATACATACTCAAGTTTGTTTCTTAAGCATTTCTTCTAATGCTTATATTCTAGAATTTTTTTTTAAATAAATTGGAGAATGGCATCATAGACTTCAATAGTTAAATAATCATGGTGTCCCAAATCATCTGAGATGTGCAAATTAGCTCAATGCATATAAAATCAGAACCAAACATTTATCCCAATGCAACAGTGTTTCAATCACCAATCCTTCTATTTTCTAATAGCTACCCCTTATAATTAAAGGACAAAGAAACTATGTATTAAAAGGCACTATCAGAATTAGGTTTCAGAGGTTTGTTCTCACAGTAGGTAATAGACATGACCGAGAACTATTCCTGCTGCTTTTGTGCTGTGGGATTTGTTGTAAAGTGCCAGATACATCACGTGAGTAAAGTAATGCATTCACATATATGTAGTCTGCTGGTGTTCTTGACTGCATCAATAGGGGTCTCTATCTATATAACCAGGCAACTCCCCCCCCCACGTGAAAAGAAGTGCTTTGTGCAAATTATATATGAAAGAGCACTTTTAGTTGTGATATTAAAAAATTAGCTGAATGCAGTTGACATGATTCATATAAACAAAGAAGTGGACAATGTGGCTGCTTCCAGAAATGTTGGCTCTCTTTTCCATTTGAAATAAAACATAGCAACTGCCTTTTTAATTGCACAGCACATGGAGTTTTGACATTGCAGCCATTGTTTTCCTAGCTTTGCTGGAATCCAGACCTGCTTGGGTTAAGTTCGCCACTGTATTTAGTGTTCTTCCAGCAGCATTATGGAACCTCGCCCAAATGATAATACACTGATAATAAGGTTTATTGTGCAACTCAGTGCATCTCTCGGTTAATGTTTTGTCGTTTGGGTGCTTGTTTCATCTTCCAAAGGAACACTGAGAGCCAAACAATAAAGTTTTTGTGAGCAGAGAGAAAAAGAGAAAGAGTCTTTATTATTTTTTAAAATGCTTTAATAAACTAATGGCATAGAGGAACTCCAGGCACATTCCAGTGTCAGATTTGATGTGTATACTGTTAGAATTTGTATGCAGAAAAAAAATGACTCTCTCCTCTGTGTGTGTATAAAGTAAGAGAATGGGAACTCATTCTAAATGAATGTTGATACAATCTGAATACCACACTTGAGTATCTATATCCTATAGGCCACAAAAATTACTGTAAGGCAATTTTAGAAAATTCAGTCTACTATCACACCCTTGTATCTATACAGTAGAATGATTCTTGAGCACAATGATTTTGGCTTTATAGTAGACTTGTTTTAGAATATAATGTTTTAGAAAAAATAAAAGTATGCTTTATCTGTTTGATGTAGGAATAGAATACAATGACAGAAATATTTTAGTGGCCTTCTAAAATCTAGCACTTTAATTTTCCTAATAAATTTTGATCTAATGGAATGCTTAAAGCTTTCAAAAAAAATTACCTGTAAGATATATTGATTATATCTGGGATGGAGTATATATGTATGCGTTGACCATGTTAAATAATTGGAGTTTCCCCAATTAATTTGAACACATGCAGAAATAAAATACTGGCAATAAAATTATCAAGAAGGGGTGAGCGGGTGTGGAGAATGATGACTTTTTGTTTCTCTGTAGCTATCCCACTGTAGAAACCTGGAAACCAAGAACTGAAGAATGAGCTTCTAGTAAGATCACCAGCTGCCTGGAATGGCCAATTTTGCTATTTTGCAACAACAACAACAACAACAACAACAACAACAACAACAACAACAACAACAACAATAATAATAATAATAATAATAATAATAATAATAATAATAATAATAATAATAATAATAATAATAATAATAATAATAAACTAGCTAGAAGAAAGAGCCAGTTTAGTATAGTGATTAAGGCACTAGGCTAGAAACCAGGAGACTATGAGTTCTAGTCCCATCTTAGACACAAAGCCAGTTGGGTGACCTTGGGTTGGTCAATCTCTCAGCCTATTGGCAGTGGTAAATTACTTCTGTTAAAAACTTTGCCAAAAAAATTGAAGGCAAAATTTGTTGAGGCAAATATCAGGAATCAAAACTGAAACACACACCACACACACACACAAAAGCTGGAAGTAAGTCCAGAACTGAACAGAACGAATGCCATAGGAACTGGAAATAGGAAGGTAAAATTAGAATAGTATGCACAAAAAGGCATGACCAGAACTGCATGTTGACTACACAGTATATCTTAAATCAAGATTTAAAATGTGAAGTCTGGAAACTTGCCAGCATCTTCAAAAAAAATGATGATGTAAACTGTGTTTTTCCTATTAATATATATATATTGTTTCCATATCTTACCTTAAAAGAAATGTTTCTGAATGCATGAGTAACATCTCAAAATTCAGAGAGGTCCAGAAGAAATTAAATTCCAGTCCACTTATAAATCCAGAAAGTACAAATGAAGTCATTTCTGTTAAAGGTGTAAATTGGTCAAAGTTTTCCAGCATGTTGAACATTAGCAATTATTTATATATAGGCCCCTAATAATAATTTGGTAGAGAACTGAAGACTGAAAAGGAAGTGGGTCATAGTTTGTGACCAAATCTTAATCTAAGAAGTATCTTCTGAAAATTAGGAAACTGCCTCATAGCAAATGATAGTTCATGTCAGGAGAAGACCTGGTTTTCGATGACCTTGAGACCTGCTCTATTGCAATTCTCAGACAGCAGGGCCATTATTATTACTATTTAAGCAAACTTGATTTTTCATTATTATAAATAATCGTAAATCAAGTTGTCCACATAGCTGGGAGATGCAAGATTGGGAAGGCTGATTTAGCCTGCTCTGATTGTGCAATATTTTCTATGCTGATTGCCAATGGCAGATTCCCCTCCTCCACCTCCCAAAGATGGCAAGCATTCAACCTGAAAATATCTGCATGTAAAACATGATCTACCACTCTGATGCTGTTCATCATGAAAGGAATGAGTCTAGACAATTCTCAAGTTCATGGGCTTATCCTACTTTGCTTTAGGTGTGGCTTTGAGAAAATAATTGAAAATGCGCCCAGTGGTTTGATTCTAATGGCACCAGCGAATGCCTCAAACTATAAAAAATAATTGGTTAATTTGAATGATTGTTTGTTGAAACTAGCCAGTTTCAGAACCCATGGTCGAGTAAACCATAGATACTATTATAATAATGTGAAATACAAACAAAAAGTAAGTTTCTCTGATGTTTCTGGCAAAGAAGCTTCAGAGACGGGCAAGTGACTGAATGTGACCCTCACCATCAGCTATTTTTTGCCCCATACATAATATTTCATCATTAGTGAATTATGCCTGTTTTCCATCTTTTTTTCACAAAAAGATAGGAATCAACATCAAAAGGCTTTGCTATCAATTCATTTCCATGCTTAAACATTGCCCCTCTCTCCACATCCCTCAAAAGCCTACAGTTCTTTTGTCAAAATCTGATAATTTAGGTTTCTGGTTTAGATATAAAAAACAGAATACATTACCTCACAAAGGTCTTTCACCCTTAAAAAACAGAAAACATTACCCTTCTGCCAACATGTCCCTCCAATAGAGAAATAAATTGAAGTTCCAGATCTATTTGGAATTGTCCAGCCCAGCCCTAGTTGAAATTGCTAAGAGGAAGTCTTGAGCCAACATCTCATGAAGTATATTCTAATTTGAATTACACCCCCTCCCCAAAACACAATTTGAGTTGCAGCCCTTAATCCCTTTGCAGTGGTAAAGTAGGAAAATAAGCGTAAATAAAATGTAGAAGCTCAAATACTATCATTTTTACTTCAAATGAAATCTTTTCTCATTGTAGAATTTGCTTTTCATTAATCTCTAGATATGACAGGTTGGTATTATTACTGGGTGCTACTAATTTGAGATACAAATTAGAAATAATCTGCCTGTACCTTTAAAAAGACCATAAATGGTATTTTTTTTGGCACTAGAATATTTGTAGCTAAGGGAGGGATATGCACAGTTCAGTCTCAAATGGTTAGCAGGGTGCTGACAGCAACGTGTTGGTACAAGAATTCTCTCTTTGGTTTTGTTTTTAATTAAAGCAGCATTGAGGTTTGCAGATAGGTCATGAAGTTAATGTTCTCTAACAATTCAGCGGTACATAGAAAACTTTTTTTTTTTTGCATTGCATTTAGGAAACTTTGTTAAAAGAGAAGAAATTTCACCCCATGATTGGACAGATAAATAAACAAAATTGAAATTGTATTTAAAAAATATACAGGATAGAAAATCAGAATACCTTTACAAAACATTAAAAATTGAGCCAAGGTAAAAAGATAATAGTTGATTACTAGAATTTCATTTTTATTTCTTTTTAAACGTACGCTGATGAAGAAAATATATCAAAAATCAACAGCAACATAAAGCCAAATCAATAATGCAAATCAACAATGCAAAGCAAAATAGCAAAGCAAAACAAACACATTGTTTGAATGAATAGATAAGGATGTTTCCAATGTTAAGGACAAATACTGAATTTAATATTCAGTATTTCTATTCACAAGAACATATTGATAGATGTACTGTAGAGCAGTTTTGAATTGCTTTGTTGGTATAAATTAAAAAAATATATAAGACCAGTATTTAATAAAATAAGTTTTCCTCAGAGAAGAGCTTTGCTTTGAGAACCAGTATGGTGTAATGGTTAAGGCATCAGACTAGAAACTGGGACACCATGAGTTCTAAGTGATAGGGGTGGCCTTGGGCCAATCACTCTCCTTCAGCCCTAGGAAGGATGCCATGGCAAGGCAGTTTGGATTGGAAAATCTTGTCAAAAAAATTGCAGACTTGTCCAAGCAGAGGTGCAGCAAGGGTCAAGGAGAATGAGTGATAGTGCATGAATGGCCACAAGGCGTGAGCACAGAGGAACTGAGAGAGGGTACACCAGTGGAGGAGGCATCTCTGAGCAACTTTCCTGCTGATTTTCTCATTGACTTTCTCCCTTCAAGCTTCCCCCAAGCAAAGTTAGTCAAGAATTTGGCAAATAGAGTAATAGTCCTGAGGAGGGATATGACCACGCTTTTCAAATTCATAAAAATTATTAACATAGAACATCTCATAGAGCAGCACACTGAATAATTTTCTGCCTTTTCCAAAAGAAAGAGGCTGATTGATTGTTAGAGAATTTTTTTTAAATAGTGCTACCAATTTGATACTGAAGTCAATTAGAATTGGAAGTAGCAAACTTCAAGGCTATCCATGTGGGAGGAAGGGGTGTCAAAAGAGTTATGATAGCAATGGAAGCCTTGCTTCCTTTTTTATATGTGTTACATATGAGCCACAATTAAAAAGGGGTGAAGCTTCAATCATACAGCTACCATTTTGCTGTCTCCCCACCCCCAAGAGATGCTCCTGGGTGAGTTCCCATTCCATGGGTGAATTCAAAGAGGGTCTATACAATTCTAGAGAACCTTTAATTTGGCTTCCTGTTCTAATCATTGAGTTTTTGACTCAATGGCTTTAAGGGAGTTTCAACAGTGATAGGTGAAGTATCTCCTGAAGAAGTATCTGCCCAGGCTTTCAGATCTTTGGAAAACTAATATAAACAGTTTAGTGAACCTCTGTTCTTCATAGGATGAGGTTCTTTTTTTAACAGCTCTAATGTGCTAGATGCTCTATTTGTTCTGATGTAGCTGTTAGTCAACATGAGGGAAGGAAAGGTAGGATAAACTATTTTAAATAATTTAACAAAATGGTAGCTATCTATACTTTTCTTGCTCCCTCTGGTTATCTGGGAAAGCCAGAGGTGGTTCACTGAAATTCTTTTGGCCAACTGTCTTATTTATTCAGGCTTTTCCTGTAAACATTGCTGTGGGAGTGGAGCTGAAGACAGGGGAAGCTGATTTATCTGTTCCTTACATCTCTTAAAATGTGCAATGTTCTTTAAACATCTGCAGTGGGTGCATAGGAGAAAATGAAGAAGAAATGTGATAATATCAAGCAAATATTATTAAGGTCATTCAGACACAGTAGTTCCTTATTGTACTCATATCTTTCCATGCTTTGAATATGTGACTTGTCTATGATCAAGGAAAGAAAATGCCCATAAATTCTATAAGGTAATTATGTTTATACCCATTATTAACACCTTTTAAACTTCTAATTCTTTAAAATCTCTTTAGCTCCCAGCTAAGTATGCAGGAGAGAAAATACAAAGTTCTGATGATGTGTCAAAATCCTCCCCCTCCAAAAAAATCCTCCCCCTCCAAAAAAACCCTATTTAGTTAACATATTATAAGCCTCTTGGTCTGTCTACCAATCTAATCAATCCAGTTATGCCATACACAATATTTCTGCAAAACAGTAGCTTATTTGAATTCTGTGACCTGATTGAAAATATTTACAAGTAACTATTATTTCTCAACTTATAAATTAAAGTGGCTGTAGAATTGATCTATTGTTGTTAATATATCCTTATGTTGCCACGATTTATAGAATATATTGGTAGTTGTTCACATCATTGCTTTGTTTACATTACTGTAAGGGGCAAAGCCAACATTTTATGAGCTGATGGATCACTAATTTGCTAATTATTATTCAATTTTAAAAATAATGAAATCAAATGGCTGGATGAAATTCTCTGATACTCAGTGGTTCTGCAAAGGGAATACATGTTTTCTCTTGAGCTAATTCAGTACAACATGTCATTTCTTAAAATGCAGAATTAAAATTCAGGAATCCAAATCAGTTTAAAATTGGTTGAACATGATTTAAGCTATAAATATTTTTAGAAACCTCTTATGGTATCTAGTGATTTAATTTGATACCTGCATAATCAAATAGGTTCTGGCAGGTTTTTTAAAAAATATATATTGAATACATTGAAATATCCACAGTACAATATTAACATACAATAAGACTTGAAAAATTCACATACAATAAAATTCATTCTGAAAATCTACAAAAAAAATAAAAAAAACAGTGCATAATACATAGATGGCAGCAATAAAAAAATCTAATGCTCCATTTGGAGTAATTTCCAGTTTAGCATATGTATTTCACAAGGCAGGCACTGCAAAAGAGAAGCAGCACTTGTGATCTGATGTATACAGTCTAACCAAGAATGATATGCTGGAATATGGATCTATATATTTATTTATATTTACTTATGAACCAATCCAGTGAAAAGTTCTACACTGTGGGAACTGAGACTTTTTGCATAACCGTATTGTTGGTTACAAGCTGAAAATACTTACATTTTGTAGATTCCTTTCTTGTATTTAGATTTAACTAATATCCGTTTTGTGAGCAAAATTGTACAATTTTGGAATACAATATCAAACAACACATCAATGATAGACCATGGGAGATGGCTTATCATTTAATGCCCATCTTTGTTGTATGACAGAAAAGATTTCTTTCAATTCTCCAGTTCAACAGTAGAAACAACTGTGGTTCAAGACACTAGAGTTTAGCCTGCCTTAAGTAATATTCATAGGAATAGAAATGTAGCAGATGATTTTAATAAAAACCCTCAAATCAACCAAATCAATGGTTGCAGAGAGAGAGGAAAGAGAGAGAAACAGAGGAAAAGAGAGAGGAAAGAGAGAAAGAGAAAGGGAGGAAACAGAGAAAGAGAGAGAGAGAGAAAGAGAGGAAAGAGAAAGAGAAAGAAAAAGAGAGAAAGAAAAAGAGAGGAAAGAGAGAAACGGGGAAGAGGAAAGAGAAAAAGAGGAAAGAGGGAAAGAGGGATAGAGAGAAGAGAGAGAGGAAAGAGAGAAAGAAGAGAGAGAGGAAAGAGAAAGAGAGAAAGGAAAAAGAAAGGAAAGAGTGAAACAGAAAAAGAGAGGAAAGAGAGAAAGAGGGAGAAAAGAGAGAGAGAAGAGAGAGAGGAAAGAGAAAGAGAAAGAGATAAAGAGAGGAAAGAGAGAAAGAGAGAGAGAGAGGAAAGAGAAACAGGGAGAGGAAAGATAAAAAGAGGAAAGAGGGAAAGAGAGAGGAAAGAGGGACAGAGAAGAGAGAGGAAAGAGAGGGAGAGGAAAGAGAGGGAGAGAGGAAAGCATAATCACTATGCTTTAATTATGTTCAATTTGTAAAAATGAAAATACGTCCTGCATATCAGATATTTACATTGCGATTCATAACGTAGCAAAATTACAGTTATGAAATAGCAATGAAAATAATTTTATGGTTGGGGGTCACCACAACATGATGGCCATGCCCACTTGGTGGCCACACCCACTTGCCACACCCCTGGCACCCGGCGATGTATAAGTGGTTGGGGGTCACCACAACATGGGGAACTGTATTGTGGGGTCGCGGCATTAGAAAGGTTGAGAACCACTGTTCTATCCCTTTTACCTCATGAAAGAGGGGACCACTATAGATATATCCACATTATCTTTTCTACAGTCACTGCACAAAAATCTGTTCTTCTTATAATAAGTATTAATAAGAAGAACCATAGTTATGTGGGATATATGCTATGCATAACTCAGATCTAATCTTTGGTGTCTTCCAAGAAAAAGAAGAACATACTCTTGTTTGAATCCCTGAAGAATGTATCACATGGAATCTTAAAGGCTAACAAAATGTTTATCCTCAAAAGGGATTCCAATCCACTTCATCTGATGCATGATGAAGGAACCATAAGACTCTTTGTTGATTTAGTAATAAAAGACAAAAATAGCTTTCCTACTGAGATAAACAATATTGAATTCAATGGACTAATAGAGTAATGGACCCTGACTCCACACAATGCTTTATCCCTCTTACTTGTTTTCATACCTAGGAATGAATTATGTCAATAAATCCCCTTCCCCTGGCTTCTTTCTAAATACAAAGCTAAATAGCCATCTGAGTAGTAACAAAAATATTTTGACAGAGCATTAAAGCATCCTCAGACAGAGATAATTTATTCCACTTTAAAAGCTGTGGTGGATGAAGATTTTCATTATGCTTTCAGGGTTTCATCAAAAAAATCTCTTTTCCTAATAAAACCGGGCAACAAGAATCAGCATGCCTGGCTTGACAATGATGTTAACCACAGCTGGAGAGACTTTAACTGCAGTTATGAGAGTTGCCTTCCAGATTCCTAAAAGTTCAGAAGCTGGGTATTTGCTTTTCCCAGACATCTGACAAGTATGATTCCATGCCTTCTTTTTCTCTCTTCCCTCCGCCCCTTATTTTTAAAACTCTTCCAGATATACCTCTGATTCAACATCTGAAGGAAAATCTGAGAGAACCATGCCTGTTAGACTGGGAGTCTTGTTGTCTCTTTCTCCTCATTGTCACAAGACTCAACATGCAAAACGTAGATGGCCCCAGAGGCTTCTACAGCAAAAAGAACGACAGAATGAGTGCTTGGGTTGAGGATGAACCTGCCCTGCTGGAGCTGATGAAGCTGTTTTGACTTGCAATGTTTCAGGGAGGGTGTCAGAGTAATATCTGTCACCCAGGGAAAGCTGCTCTGTCAAGGCAGTTGATTTAGATTAATTTCAACCTTTGCAAATCCTACCGAGTGATTTCCACTTCAGCAAAAAGGAAGGAATGGTTGTCCACTATTTGCTATGTTATAAACTCCAAATGATTTTTCTTTAAAAATACAACCCCTTGACCTTCATTGGTGATTTCTGCAACCTGGATCGGAGCCAGAGTCTCTATAATAAGACTCTTTCGTTTCATGGGGTCTGTTCTAACTACAATTAACTTGGAATGAAGGAGAATAAGGGGAGTTATGACAGAGGTATGCAACAGAATGCATGGCATAGATAATAACACAGAGAAATGACTTTTTTCCCTTTTGTGTTAAAACTCGAGGTCATTCACTGAAATTAAATGCAAAAAATTTCAGGATGGATAGAAGA
>NW_015386490.1:145719-147175 GCF_001527695.2 Protobothrops mucrosquamatus
CACCCTGTGGGAGCGTACCGGCCGATGGGGGGTAATCTGCGGCAGAAGGCAGTCTCGGAGATATCCAGGTCCGATGCCATTTTGGAATATCATCAGGATGGGAGCCATAAGGATAATCTTCCAGAGGGCAGGCACTCTGACAGAGGAGTCATGATCATACAGGATATTTTTTATAGGCATAAAATATGTTTTTGTGAATAATCTTCTATTCTGTGACTTAACTTTGAATCTACTCAAAAGCAAAGTCCCTTCGCCTAATTAGACTGACTTCTTCCCATTCTGAGATTTGAGAAAAAATTATTACTCCATAGGTTATAATAGGAATTTTTTTCCTGAATTGCTCCTATTTTCACAGGATGAAAATAGCAGTAAAGAGAGGCCATTTGTTGGACTTTAACTGCCAAGTTAAATTGGATTAACTTCCATGGTTCTGTTGCAAAAAAAAGATCAAGATAGCTACTTTTATCTCTTTTAGGGCTGGTATGAACCTAAAACAATGCAAGAGTCTCCACAGAGCATATGAGAAAATTTGACTGAAGCAATTGGGAAAGTATTGTACTGTGACACTAGGCTTTTAGATTTCCAAAAGACTATATAAAAATAGTTTATATAAAAGAGTTTTCCCTTGAAAATGAGGAAACAGAGATGAGCGCCTTGCCCTAAGTCAGACACAACTGACAGGGAAAACTTTGCTTTTATATAAAAATAAAGTCACATTTTTCCACTTGCCTTTCTAGGGTGCAAGGCTTTTTCTAACTATTTTGTGTGTGTTTTGCTGCCCTTTGGTTTTGAAGGGTTACAGAAAGGTTGGCATAGCTGGTGGGCAAGCACAACCTTCTTGGTAACAACTTATTTATAACCAGCCTTAATTGAGAAATGAAAAAGTGAATTAAGCTGAAAATAATGTTTGTTTCAATATTCCAAAAGTATCCTGATACAAAGATAGTTTAACAAATCACCACATCAATGTCAGTTACCTGGGCATTGATGGCAGAAGTATAAAGTGGACAAGTGAAAAAACATGAATCATGATACCATCATGATGCCAGTTGGAGTTGTGTTTCATGATATTGCAGAGCCCAATTCATTATTTTTTCATGATCATAGTTCATCTCTACGATCATAAATAAATGCACACATTTTCTATCTATGAAACTGAAGTTTAAGGCCATGTGATTTGATTTGCTGTTTTAAAGCAAGTCCTCACTTAGTTTCACAAATCTGCTTCGCTAGGATGATTTGATCAAAGCTTCATCAAATCAAAGCATTCCTTCAAAGGTTTACACATCCTAATAAGTAAGCTGCCTTATCTTAAAGTATTCCCTTGAAATCTACATAAGACCTGAAGCAGTAGTAAATAAGAGCAAAATATATATCACAATAGATGTGGTGATCATTAAAAGTGCAGCTCAAGGGATATCTGTGCTTGTAACGCTCAACATATGAAGAGTTATAA
>NW_015386490.1:147803-156387 GCF_001527695.2 Protobothrops mucrosquamatus
AATCAAAGCATTCCTTCAAAGGTTTACACATCCTAATAAGTAAGCTGCCTTATCTTAAAGTATTCCCTTGAAATCTACATAAGACCTGAAGCAGTAGTAAATAAGAGCAAAATATATATCACAATAGATGTGGTGATCATTAAAAGTGCAGCTCAAGGGATATCTGTGCTTGTAACGCTCAACATATGAAGAGTTATAAACAACCTCTTCCCTCTTTAAGTCACACTAGTAACTTCAGCAAAGAATTATGGATAATTCTCTGTTCATAGTTGCTACCACATGGTTTAGGAAAGTGAGGGGCTGCTTACATGCTGAGATATAAAAATACATATGTTAGATTTATGTTCCCCACTATAGGTGATCAAGGCAGTTGACATAGAAATCTCCCCTCTATGTTTTCTGCAGAAAATCTTCCTGTGGGATAGGTTGGGTTGAGAAATAGTGACAATTGCAGTCACTGAGTAAGTTTTCCAAGTCACCCATGTCCAGAATGTAAAAACATCCCAATATTATATGTTCATATGATAATTCCAAGAAGTGCTGACATTACTATGCATGTGTGGGACATGTTTGCTTTGAAAGAGAAGAAAAAGCTGAGGCTTCTGCCATCTCACACATTTTCAAAAATAGGTAAAATTCTCTTCTCCTAAATGAATCAGTAAACTTATCTCTTAATATTTATTTTAAAAAAATCTAGAGATAAACTGTCAGAATAGAAAGCAGATAAGAGTCATGCCACTGTACATTCTATGTAATCATTGTGGCCTGTTTCTTTAATTAAACTCAAGCACTTTTTTTTTTCAATTCAAAGCCTGGATTCAACAATACTTTCAACAATTCAACCATACTGAGAAAAATAATTAAATAATAATAATAATTTTATCATTAATTAAATTAATATAATGTAATAATATAATTAAATCCCAAACCATATTTAGCAATATGAAATGTAAACAAAGAAATCCACTAATTAATACCAACCAGTCTTACAATGTTAAAAAATAATCAAAGTAACTTCAATTTATTTTTAGCTATTATAATGGAAAACCAAGAAATTGTTTCATTATAATGTTCTAAAATTATTTCTTGAGCCTCAAATT
Organism: Protobothrops mucrosquamatus; assembly: GCF_001527695.2. Lineage (NCBI taxonomy): Eukaryota > Metazoa > Chordata > Lepidosauria > Squamata > Viperidae > Protobothrops > Protobothrops mucrosquamatus. The sequence goes on from NW_015386490.1 coordinate 148,904, forward strand.
TTAGCTAAAAGTACAATAGTATAACATATTCTATGATTTTTAAAAACAAATCAAGCCTGTCAACCAAATCACTGTACTTGGCAAAGAAATAATGGAATTCTCCTTGAAGAGATTACAGATCACCCAGGTCCTTAAAGATGTCAATGTCTAGTTTCTATTAAAAGGAAAACATGACTATAAAGGCACTTTGACAGGAAGTTTGAATAACTGAAAAGGGACACTAATGCCTAGAGATCCCAGGTATTTAATTTTTTTCCTTGTTTCATTCCTCAACACCTGTGTTCTGGAACTATAAATGAACTTAGGTGAAAAAGTACAACTGACAGAGTTGACATGGTGGTTATGGAAGCAATTCCTCTCCATCCAAGTTGCTAACCTTCCTATGTAGGTCCTCTCCAGACCTACAGTCATATCATTTTACAAATGCAGGTTGGGAACATGCATTTATCAAAGTACTTTGTCACTCTGAAGAATAATATTGATTTGTTCAAGAATGTTTGACATTAGAAACTATTTGCTCCCGTATGTATATATGTATATATGTATAACCTGCCTACATTCCTTGTCTAAGCTCAGACCTCTTGGAGATCTGATTTTCAGGGATGCCAAGCAGGGCATTTTCATTAGTGACCCTCTGATTAAGAGTTTTACATAATTGTCATATTTTGTGTAATTATGCCCAAACCATTTTCCAAAAAGAAAAAAAAATCTGTTTACAGTTTTATGTAATATATGCATTTTGTGTTTATTTTTTGATTCATATTGCACACATTTTTATGTATGTGCATAAAATTGATTAGTTTTCTGCATTCTTATATATTCAATGATTCTGAAACCATAATTTGACTACCCATTTTAATGAAACTCCAACTGGGAACTGAGCCTCCTTCTCATCTTAAAAAGGTTTATAGGAATTGTCTCTACCTAGACTAGCTTTTAATCAATAAGCTGTGTAGAAGGTATTTCACTGTTTTTAGCTGTGTATCTTTTTTAGTCTATTATTTTCATTCATTTAAATAACCAAGGCAATATTTCTGATGCAAATATAAATAAATGAAAATCAGTATTGTTATCGTTGGCAAACTTCTTTGTGTGAATATTAAGAACCCATTCTGGAACTTGTAAGTTAACCTAGCCTTTCTCTAGAGAAGCTTTGTATGGAGCTGGCCCAAGACCTTTATTCCCTGACACAAAGAATGTCATTTCCCCTACCCTTTTACCCCCTTAGTCTCTACATTGTTCAGGATAGTTCTGGAGGTGGTCAACAGTATTAAGTATCTGGGGGTGCAGATAACTAACAATCTGAATTGGTCTCTCCACATGTCATCATTAGGGAAGCATGCAAACCATCTTCTGAATTTCCTGTGTCGGATGAGGGGATCACATCTCTCTCCTTCTGTCCTGGCCACTTTTTACAGAGGCACAACTGAGATCGTTTTAACAAACTGCATCACTGTCTGGTTTGGTGGCAGCAATGCCTCAGATAGAAAGTCCATACAGAGAGTGGTAAGGACAGCCGAGAAGATCATAGGAAGCTCACTCCCTGGTATTCAGGATGCTGCTTACAAGCACTATGTGCTTAGAGCTCAAAGCATTGTTAGAGACCCCACACACCCACTTTATAGTCTGTTTCTGCTCCCCTGTGGGAAGAGGTTTTGAAGTATTTCTAGCAGGACTACCTGATTCTGTAATAGTTTTGTTCCCTATGCCATCCATCTGGTAAACTCACAAGATTCATTTTTCTTGCCATACACACATATATATAACCCGAACTAGACTGTTGTTTCTCTGTGTCATATAGTATATGTGGGTATATGCATAATTCTGTATTTATTTATTTTTGTGTATATTGGAGATGGTGACCCTTTGAGAGCTGTATGCAATGAAATGGATGGGATGGGACGGGATGGGACGGGATATGACAGAATAGAATAGAACAGAACAGAATAGAATAGGAATTCTTTATTGGCCAAGTGTGATTGTACAAACAAGGAACTTGTCTCCATGCATAAGCTGTCAGTGTACAGTGTACATACAAACAAGTGATAGGTATTACGTCATAAAAACGATCATTAATCATAATTAATCATTAATAATAATTAACTAATCATAATTAATAATTAATTATAAGGTACAAACAACAAGTGATAAATCACAAGTAGGAAAAATGAGAAGATGAGAAAAGATGAAAAATGAGAAGATGAGAAGGATAATAGCAATACAGCCCTGTATAATTTATTAGTTTATTACCATAAAATCTATTATATAGTACAGTAGAATATATGTAGAAAATAATGTGAAAAAACAGGAGCTGACTTAGAGATTTTAATCAATGCAAATATAATATCTGGGGGAAGTACACAAAAGGAACTAAGAGTGAGAATATGTTAATTCAGAGACTGACAGTCTAGGCATTGTCTATGGTTGTTCCTTGCACAGGGAATTCTTTTTTTTCCTCTATATAACTTTGAAAAGAGAAATACCCGTAGTAATTCAATGTGCAATCATTTAATACCATCTTTTAAGAATACAGCTACAAACTACAATTGATATTCCAAAAATGAAATAATTTGTCTGCTTTTGGATTAGTAAGAGAATTTAGCCATGCATTCTGACATCATTACTGGGCAATACTTCAACAATGCCCTTGGAGTCAAACAGAGAGACATTTAAAATGAATTATGGTGGTCCAATTATGAGGTGATAAGAGCACAAGTGATCACTGTTAGCATCTCCCATTTCAAAAAATGTGCACTTTTTCACAATTTGAGTACATTAAACAAATATTTTTTCTTGCACTATTCACTATTATGGAACTGAGAGATTCAAGTCCCATGTTATCCAGATCTGTGCCAGTTCTACACTCCTTTAACACTATGTGCTTTCATTGTAAAAATCACTTCCTTCATGGATAAATAGCTAAAATAGTTCTGGATTCTTGCAACTTCATTTGGAATTAGCCACCATAGATTGATCAATATTTCCCTAGAGAAGCCATTGGGTTATCATTGTGTCAGGACTATTTTTTCAGGCTTGTCATTTTATATAATTTCCATATGTATACATGTAATATTAAAGTTCACAAAATCAGTATTCAAGACAATGTACTTTCTCACTTCATCCTTATTCCCTCCCCTTCTTCCTTTTGTTAGAAATTTCAATGCATCTTGTTCCAGCACTCTCACATCATACTTTAACTGTGTGATTCTTTGCAGTGCAGCCTATCCAACTAATTATTTTCAATTTATTGGCTAACTTTCTACAGAGAGATTAATGGGTTAGTCAATTCTGGCAGACGGTAAGAGTGTGAACAGCTGTAGAGCCACAGCAGAACTATAAGTATGTGAGACTGTTGCTCGTATTGCATTTCAGATGCTACCTGTACACTAACCGAAATGTTTCTTTTCTTTGGCATGGCTCTGCACAGATTGGGTCTGTAAAGTGAGAGACTCAACTCCTATTCCAATATTGGAATGAAACCCAATCTATCATAAGAACTGTATATCTGCAGAAGAAATGGATAAGGGAGGTCATGGGGTGATGGGCGATGAGCCTGATTCTTAATTTCTGCCATTTTTAAGGCTATGCAAATTTTACACAACTTCAATAGAAATCAATGGAGTAATAGTATTCTTTGTGATTTGAAATGCACTAGTATAGAACTAGACACGCTGAGATAGAACTGATGATAGAAGATAGATAGACAGACAGATATGTAATTACTGTTATTAATTCGTTTTGAACAATTCTAGGAGTACAGACATTTGTCTAGTTGACTTAGATTCAAATATTTTTCAATACCATTACTTATGTCTTTGGCTAACCAAATTGCCATGGTCACTCAGGAATTTGGTATTAAGGTGTGCAGCCTTTTCTGTTTGTTTGATCTTGGCACCTGGTAATTATTTTTGTTTTTTTTAAAAAAAGACTTAAATAATGGATAAGATTTGAAATATGCTAGAGGTATCTGATTGCAAATGCAGTTAGTACTCTGCTTTCCCTCTCATTGTCCTTTGTTTAAAGTGGTTCATGGTAATTAAACAGAAACATCCTGTTAGGATGTGAATGGGTAAGTGTAGGCTAAGACAGCGTGGGCAGGAAAGCATGCAAGCATCTGGTTTCAATTGTAGAATTTTATGCAATAACAGCTGATTTGGGGGCACTCACTCTCCCCCCCTTTTTAAAAAACTTTTGCTTGTTGAGTGCACTTCAACACTTTATGGATCACACCTAGGTGAGTCTCCCAGGAAGACTGGACTGGAGAACATTCAAAGGCTATGGCCTTCTCTAGTTACAGTAGCCACTGTGTCAAGCTTAAGTGGCTCTGAACTGCAAAAGGCATCTTTTTAAAGGTCAGATATCTCCTGGGACATTTGGCAGGCAAAAGATCTGGGGCCCTGCTATGCTTCAAATGTGAAAACAACATGAGAAAAGACATTCAGCTGAGTGCCTTGAAGGATGTACATTCCTGAACGCCATTTAGCCATACAACCTATGAGGGAGTAGAAATGGGCAGATGAAGAAATAATATTTTTATTGAAAATTCCCTTGCTCTAAGCTATTTCCTGATGGCTTTCTAATGTGAAGGGGCAGAGGAGATTGTGGCACTGGATGCACGATGCAAGTATGTATTTCCTTGGAATGCTCCATTGTGAGACCTTAGATGTTTGCACCTCTTCTCCCCCTCTTCAGATGAGGATCATTTTAAGTGTTACTTGAACTGAAGACAGTTTTGGAGTGAAATAAACACCTGACTGTTTAAAGTTAAAGGTTTACTCAACCCAAAATAGAAATCATTCTGGTTTCCTCTGTGAAGCTGTAGAATTACTTGAGGCAGCACACATTAGGTGGAGACTTTCTTGAAAGGTTAAAAAAACCCCTTGAAGTGAAACTTAAAGTAGCTCCACATACAACCCACACAAGACCACACTATAATCAAACCACAATGAAACTAGTAGAATTGCCTAGGATAACTTTTTAATATAATATTTGGCAGAAGGTAACACATACATTTTCCCCCTCTAGAAAAGGCAATAACTCAATTTTTTTGTCTTTTATATTTGGAGATAGAGTATGACTGTGTATATGTGTGTAACCAAAGAGCATGAAATTCAATATAAACTATATTTAACTATGCACCCTGGGTATGTATAATCCAAGATCCTTCTAAGTGCATTATGATTTTCCCCAGCTAATGTTTGATAGGATTCTAGCAAGGCTAAATACAACATATACTAGTAATAGTAATTATAACAATAGAAATAGAAATGATTAAATCAACACAATAGCAATCAATACCTGCGGGGGGGGGACTTAAATTGAGAAATCCTTTTGGGCAGTGTATAGTCTTAGTTCTGTAAATTTTCTTTTGCACTTTGGATTGTTTAAAATCTGCTGTTATTATATACAGTATAGAACTGATTCTCACACATCCAGGCATAAGGATATGTAGTCATAGGAGGGCAAGATTTTGAGATCAAAAGACTGAGCTGGATTAGGACAGAAAAAGGATTATAGGAATTATGCTTTGATTTTTATAAAAGAACAAAGATGGAGATACTAGAGAAAAGAGACTAAAATGAGCCATATGAATGAGAGAAAAAGAACTAAGAAATAGGAAGGTAGATTCCAGGAGGGCTTTAAAAATTGGAAGTGGCAGGATTAAAAGGCAGGATTAAAAGTGGGCAGGATTAAAAGGATATAGTCTCTAGAATAAGGTAATCATTGAATTTCTGTCATTCTGTCATTTGATGCAGTGTTGCATCAAAACCGAGAGTATACATGCTTCCTAAAGAAATAGAGTAAAATATTAAAAGAAAAAGAGAAAAGCCTTTCTCATATCTGCTGTTTCTCACATTGTATGTTGGCTGGAGATGTTGGGAATTACAACCCAATTTATCTAGAGGGCATCAGGAGATGCTAGGTGATTGTTGAGCTAACCTGACAATCTCAAATTCAGCAGGACTAAATGCACATAACATATAAGATGTAAATGAATGCATGACTGACTACCTTTTTCTTTCCAATTTCCTCTCCTTCTGTACCATGCATATGAAATAGCATTAAGATACATATATCAATATTTGTAAGAAAACCTAGGTCTTCAGGAAGTACCATAATTGAAGTATGATAAAGAAAGTGGAGTTTGTTACCATGAATGCCTATGTGTATGTATGAGAGAAAGTATAACTACTATTCAAATTTAATGCTTAATAGAAGCTGCAGTAGATTGGCAAAGATGCATAGCTTGTCTGATAATACACCACAGCTAGCTGTGGCATTCAGCTACTGGGAATAAACCCGGCAATCAATGTTAAGAGCCTAGTTCTGCAATTCACAGTAAGAACCTGGCAATGCTGATATTTGCTACTCCTGTCAGTAGGCCATTAACTCAAGTAACCTTTGTAATGTAGTCTGCAGACTGGAAAAGGTGGAACTAATGGATGCCCCAGCCATCTGTCTCTGCTCAGGTCAGTTACGTGTTCTGATTGCTTAGCATCTCATGGAAAAGCCTGAACAGACATTTTATCAACCCAGGCACACTAAAGAGGTAGAAAACCAGGAACCCTTATCCTTATGATATAATTTCAGATGAATTAGCACCTTATGGTTTAGCATGAAAAATTCCCATTTGTAGTGAGGTTATACACTCCAACAAGAAACCTTGGTTGTTGATAAGTGAGGCATCAGTTGATCTAATAGCTATATTAGACAACACTGATTTTGTTAGAATTGTAGATCACCTTTTTTTATCTAGGCAGAGGCTTGTGAGAGTAACAAACTCTGGTCCTATTGTGTAAAGTCAACTACACAGCTTGTCTTCAACCTACTCACATTCTCCTGGCCAAATTTTCCCACTGTCTCTGTTTTCCATAGAAGATAATCTTCCCTGGGGAAAGCCAATTCTGTAGGCAATTTTCCAAGACTGTTTGGTATAATTAGCGGCAAAGATGAAAGATAGTCATCTGGATAATTCAAACATAGTTTTGAAGAGACAGTAACAAACTTGTTTTAGAAATATATTTGACTACATCAGTTTTATGGCTCCTTTTATAAATGTCATATGCAATTTGCCTCTAAGCAAACACACATGAGCTCACACACCAATATGTTATTTACTCATGAACATATTGGGTTACGAGTCTGAACATTAGAGGAGACTGAATTATGTATTTGGCATCAGATGGGGAGAGACTCAATCAATTTTATAAATTCCAGCAGTATTATTGAAACTTTGCAATTTGCTAATGAGAATTGGAAGGTATCAGACTTATTGTGACTAAAATTTTGTATGTACATCTTTGCTCACAGCTTCAGGCTGCCAACTTCTCAAGGGATGATTATAGCTATGCACTCAAAATGCAATACTTATTTTTCTGAAATGACAAAAATTGGCCCTGTCATACTCATTATTTCTGGGGTAAATTGTACTACTGCAAAACAGATAAAAAGCTGCATACTGGAGTCTCATGATGAACAACCTT
>NW_015386490.1:157401-172423 GCF_001527695.2 Protobothrops mucrosquamatus
TTTTGTATGTACATCTTTGCTCACAGCTTCAGGCTGCCAACTTCTCAAGGGATGATTATAGCTATGCACTCAAAATGCAATACTTATTTTTCTGAAATGACAAAAATTGGCCCTGTCATACTCATTATTTCTGGGGTAAATTGTACTACTGCAAAACAGATAAAAAGCTGCATACTGGAGTCTCATGATGAACAACCTTATTAATGAAATATTTTGACTGGAGTTACTGTCACAACTTGTAATACATCTTTCCAATTGAACTGAATAATATAGAATTTGAAAAATACATGGTGAAGACACTCGCCTCCCACTTGGAAGGTTGAGAGTTCAGTTCTAGGTAGTGGCAGATATTTCTCTTCTAGGCTGAGCTGCAAAGAAAAAAAAATATCTGCTGTGAACTCCATGTGGCATCAGGAAGGGCAATCAGCCAGTAAACACTCAGCTCCATCCAGTTGCCTCAACTCTACCCAGAATTAAAGGATTACAGGATCATAAAAGGGAGTTAATAAAGAATGTCATAGTTTTCTCAAGTATGGTTTATTAAATAGCTGCAATTGTCAGAGTTAGCTTAGCAAAAACGGTGCATAACTTGGAGTCAGCTCAAAAACTAGAATTGACTAGAATTTACATTTACATTTAATTAAACTTAAATATATTCAATATATTATTCTCCAGTTATGTATTTAATCATTTTTCTTTTTGTTATTTATAATAACTTAGGAAGTCGCTGGGAGCCTCACCCACGACTTTCAGGGAATGCATGTGACTCAGAGGTTCTGGTGATACACTTCTTGCTTAGTGTAATATGTCAGTCCAGACAATAATATCTGGGAGACAATTAACTTTATTCTGATTAACATCTTTTCAACCGACAAAAACAGCTTTCCCCAATCTGTTACAACAGCCAGAATTCCCAACTAGGGATATTGTTTAACCTAGCATCCCAAGGTAATGTACTAAAGTAAGAGTGGATTTCTCTATGTTTAATTATTGTTTTATAGAACATATTTAACAGGTGCACGGCTTTTTGTAGGCATAAGAAAAATACATCTATGCGGTTAGATCTTTAGTTTTGCCATTTTAAAAAGCATATATGTAAAACTAAGCTACTTCTACAAAGTTCTGAGTGCTACCTAGGTGGCTTCCTCCTAAGTAGCATTCAAAACATAGCTCCCACCAACAGTATCCCTCCCCCCAAAAAAATTAGGCTGTTGTTTTTGTATCAATTGTGTTAGTGAAGGAATGCATTAACAGTATGAAAGTTCTGCTGTGTTCTGTATCTGGCCTTCTACTTCTTCCTTCTTGTTGCATGCTGTGATTAGGATTGTGCAACTTGCTCTGTGGGAGACTGGTCAACTGAAAGGGCCAACCATTCAAGGGAAGTGACTGTATGATGACCTTTTGCAAAACAGGATAACCAAAGGAAGACTGTCTCTCTTACATAACATTAAAGAAGGAAAAGCCACCTCTTTATAGCTTGTTACTTCTTGCCACCTCTTTATAGCTTGTTACTTTTATGACTTTAGCAGCTTTTCCAAGAAAGCTTTTAACATTCAAGTGTTGAATTAGCACAGGAGATCTTTTCTGCCAAGGTTTTTTTGGTGTCTTTGCCCCTTCAATTTCTGCAATGGTAAATGAGGTTTTGCCATAGATTGCATACTCAATACATACCTTCATATTCTTGTAAGATAAATATGCTTAAAATATGGGTGTGTCAGTGAACAAATATGTAAAATAATCCTAAATTCCTTGAAATATACAGACTGAGATCTAAGTATCCTGACTTGAGTTAATAGATAGGACTTGACCTGATCCATTAGTCCAATATTACATTCCCGTTTTGGGCAACCACAAGCTCTTATATAGCTTGTATTCAGAGACATATTGAACCTATTATATATATCTAACTGGATTGTAATCATTATTTTCTTTAATTTAATCCAGGATGAGATAACTGGGTTTTGAGATGTTGCTGAACTACAACAACAGCAGTCCAGCCAGCCTAGTCAAAGGGAGGGATGTTAGAAATTGGAGTTCCTAGTCTTTCTCCTTTCAGCCATTCAACTTACAACTGTTCATTTAGTTATTCATTCGAAGTTATAACGGCACTGAAAAAAGTGGCTTATGACTGTTTTTTACACTTATGACCATTGCAGCATCCCCATGGTCACGTGATCAAAATTCAGACCATTGGCAACTGACTCATATTTATGACAATTGCAGTGTCCTGAGGTCATGTGAGTACCTTCTACAACTTTCTGATAAGCAAAATCAATGCGGAAGCCAGATTCACTAAGCAACTGTGTTACTAACTTAACAACTGTGGTGATTCGCTTAACAACTGTGGCAAGAAAAGTCATAAAATGAGGCAAAAGTCACTTAACAAATGTTTCATTTAGCAACAGAAATTTTGGGTTCAATTGTGGTTTTAAGGGGAGGACTACCTGTACAGTCGTGTTCACCATCACATCTTGTGATGGGAAACTCCAAAGTTTAACTAAATGTTGGGTGAAAAAGTTGAAAGAAAAGTCTTCATCCTGGTTCATCCAAGCCAGGGATAAATAAACAACATGGCGATTGCTTTGGGAAGAAGGTTGTAGTTTATTGAAGAGCCAGACCAAAAGATGGTTCTGGCAGGAAACAGGAGAGGAAAGAAGGGAGGCTGAGCACATGTGGCAAGTTGGTTTTTATACCAACTGAAGCCTTTTGTTTGGAATAGTTTCCTGTTCCTGTGTTGAGGCTTTGTATTTCCTGTGTCATGTATTCTGACCTGAGTCTGGGTGTGCCTTTCTGGTATTATTGATGGTGATGGGTTAGTCCTATTATGACCTAAGGATTATATCCTACTTCCCTGGTGTTGGAGCTAATGACTCTTAGTTTGGGTGGGGTATGCAGATTTTAGCTGTCTTTGTCTTCTTGATCTCCTAGCTGGGGCCTTTCTGATGGTTTACATCTGCATTTGTACAGAGCTGGCTTCTGCTTGGAACAGAGAGACTTGGGGGCAGGGTTGGTTTCTGCTTTTAAAATCCTTTTGAGGAAATATATTTTTCTGCCCTTTTAATAATTCCTTTTCTGGTGAACTGACTTCCTTCAATAGGTTTCACAAAATACTCAGAGTGTCCAGTACTGATTTATTAGTGTGTGTGTGAAATAGATACTTCATTAAGCACTGTGACAGGTTTGATTCTCCTCAACTAGCAGCCTTTTCTAACTGTTTTCTAATGACTAAAATGAAGCAATCCCTCTTTTTTGTTTTTTAGAAGAGAGGAGTTGAGATTGCTTTACTTTGCATTTTGCTTCAAAGAGGCATATTGCTTGAAGCTTCATTAAAGCAAAGCACTCCTTTGAACCGCCACAAATCCCTTAAATTTATATGAGAGCTTGCAGATTTGCAGATCAGTTTGTTGTTTCACCTTCACCCAACATCATTAATGAAGTTGTCCATTTCTCAATGGCAATGTGAAAAAAAGAATTTCGTCCCTTCCCCCAATAAAACCTGGTAGTTATTGACAGCTGGATCCTGGGAATTCAGTTTTTTTAACAGCTATCTTTGAACTGGGAGCTTCATAGTGAAGCTAAGGTTTTCCTGGGGTTTCATGTGTTTATTTATTTATTTATTTATCTTGTATTGATTATGGAATTTTTAATCATGTTCCATGCCTCTGACCTTTTTTTTCCAGCAACCACAAAATCATTTTCTACTGTAATTCTGTATCTTCTAAAATAGAGACACAATCTCTTCTAAAAAATTAAAAGAAAAAGGGGAATTTAGAAGCCAGAAAAAAAGAGGAAATAATGGCGTGATAAGGTACAAAATACTGTACCATAATTGTAACTAACTGCCCTTAACAAGGAGGAGCAAGGGGAAAAGGGGGAAAAGAAATTGGGGGAAAAAAAGTTAATCAAAGGTATGATTGGAATCTGAGCCCTATTTTCCACTGATAAATAAATATAGTAGCAAGCAACTTAGCTTAGGATGTTTTGTTGGCTCTTGTGCTATTCCTGGAGAAGAATAATCTAGCCATAGCAACTCATCTCCATAAATTCCAATTGAATTACTTGATATATTAAACACAAGATTACCCTTAAAGACAGACTGGGGACAACTTACTACTACTGTTACTACTGCTGTTATTATTAACCTTTTTCACTTGTAGACAGCATGAAAGAAAACAACAACATCAGAACATCAGAACAAATTGGCAACTGAAGATATTAACATACTACCATATACTACCATACTTTCTAGAGATGCTTAGGTATCATCTGATCATTTATTCTACTCAGAGTCACCTTATAGGGGAGATAGGTGGTAAATAAATAAATAGGAGGTAAATAAATAAAATAAATAAAATAAAATAAAAAAATAATAAAATAAAATAAAATAATAAAATAAAATAAAATAATAAAATAAAATAAATTCATGACTGCAGCAACATGAAATGGTGTGTCTGAAATTCATGAATCTTAATTTGAGGTCTCATCTCTGAAACAAATGGCATTTCCACAGCTGTGTTAAAGTATTTCAGAGTTGCTCTCACAAAGTAGATTTCTGGGGTTAATTTCCCATTAACTGCCAGAATTTCATGTAGGCAACTTTATCCTCAGGAAACCTTTTCAGCACTTAGCAGCTGGGCCTGAAAGACAAGGCAGTGGGATTGTTACAAGCCCTTGGGCTGAATTTCTTCTTGGTTAGACTGCAAACTTGCTCTTGCTAACAGGCTTGCAGGCAAAGCTCAAGTGGACCACTGAGATTATTTTCCCCAAAAGGGCCTTTCTGCTTTTCTTTCAAGTGGCAATTGAAAGTTGCACCATGTTTCCATCTGATTAATTTTGGTTGGACTGTTTAAAATTTTTCCCTGTAGTTAGAATGCAGGCTTCTATCTACCCAGATTTCTAGGATACCCAAAGTTCTATATACAAAAGTTCAGTGTTTGGGAAATACTGTCAATTTTTTTCCATGGGAATTTTGTTGTTTTGATCTTGCATAGCTTTAATCCCAAAGCAATAAATAAAGCACACTGGCTTTAACCTATTAAAAAAAATCCTAAAAATCTTGTAGCAGGCTGGCTGATGGAACATAAAAAGGCCATGGAAGGAAGATGCAGTGAGCACCCAGCACCCTGGACCACAGGTTCAGGTGACATTGGATGGAAGGAAAAAGGGTGGCAGGGTATCCACTAATTGCTACCCTGAAACTATATTGTAATAAAAATGGTAAGGAAAGCAACATTCTCCAGATTCATAGCTGAGGTGCAATAAAACTCAGCTGTGTGGGCAGTGAATGCTAAGTCAACATACTTTCAGCCAACTTAAAAACTGTAGGAAAGAATGCTAGGCGAGCTCTCTGGTTCAAGCCTGTATCCAAACAGGCTCATTTCTAGTTATTTATTCTCACTCTATGTGTATGGAAATATGGAACTTACATAAATATTGCAATATATCCTCCCTCTTAAAATAAAGGCTTATTTCAAAGCTCCATCTGATCATCTCTTCTAAGCAAGTCATTCAACTTTCCATTTCCAATGAACCATTTGCTGTTCTGTTCTGTTTTACTTTGATATTTGAACTGCTCTGTATTCCACTATAGGTACATAGTTATACTTTTGTAAACCCTGAGATTTATCTAAGCATGCTATTATGTATTTTTTTGTTTGTTTGTTTTGGGGATCCAAATTAGATGTTGGCATTCATCATTTGAGTTTGCTCTTAACTCTGTGGGTATACACCAAGGAATTAAATGGAACTGCTGACAAGAACTCAAAGGAAGAGGTGCCTAGATTAGAATACATATTAAATAAGTGTATTTAGGTCTATTTAATTTAGGCATTTCACATCTTCTAAAATATGGCTTTTTTTGTCTGTGTACAATTGACCCAAACTAATTTCTTGTTTCTGCCTTTTTAGCACACTCCTGTTTACTTTATCAACTGCCTTTAAGTCATGTCAGAAGGAAGCAAAATTTATATGATCTGTATAATTGAAAAAGCATTGCTGTCAGTAATCAAATAAACTTTTATTGATCTTCAATGCTGTAGACAGTTTACATAGACTATCCATGGACAATTTATGTGACAAACACACACATGTAGATATACAGACAGATGCTTTACAAGGGGGAAAAAATAAAAATATTCTAAAGCATAGAGTTCTTCAGCTCTACTGTTAAAACAAGCATTGTGGCTATATCATTTCCATCACTTTCTCCAGTCTTAAACCAGTACAAAATAATCACTTCTCTAACATGCACACTGAACAGATTATCAGATTATTGATTGATTGATCTTACTCCTCATAGCTCGGGGGGGGGGCATTCTATGTGAAGGAAGATCTTCCAAGAGAGTAAAAGTAGAAGCTCGATTCTAGCACTGAAGTACTACTTTTTCTTAGGGTAACCAGAGTTGGGTAAAGTCTATACATGACATCCTAAATAAATATCCCTTGCCAGAGAAGATATTGGAGACTAGTGAATTAATAGTCTAAGTCATAAATTACTTTAATTGCCTGAGATCACACTTTACACTAAGCAACTCTTTGTTTTAACCACCAGCTGTTAAATAACCAGAATGGGTCATGTTAAGCAATAAACAGTGTTATAAACTGTTATGAATCATATGACAGATTAAGTATGTGGTTACTTTCAGATTATCTTCTAATATACATGTGATATGCCAAAGATTTTGACCAAAGTGTTTCTTTTTATATTTTGTTGGAGGGTACAACAGGAAGATGTATAAAAAACAAAAGAAACAGAAATTCAGGACAGGAATTATCAATGTCCCAGTTTGTTCTTGATTCAGTTTCTTCTTCCTTACTGAATATATATTGTCTGTGAATTTCTCATTAAAAAGTTGCCTGCCAGAATCTGATACTTAAGAGTTGACTTTTCTACTAACTCTAGCATTGTATATAGTACAAGTATATGAATTTAGCCTAGTATACATCAATCGATTATCCAACATTTGGTATTAATCAACAGGTAAGTAAGGTAATATAATTCAAGGTGTTAAAAAGTGAAAATCCCACCTTTAACTACTGTATTTTTCAAACATATTTTCAGAACTGAAGAACCCTATAGAAATGTATGAAACAGTGTCTTCAGTTTTTGATATTTTCCAGATATATTTAGAGAAATTCCTTGCAAAGTATAAAGTTTCCTGGAAATTAAGTTGATTTTAAGAGTTTTTATGCTATTCCGTAGGATTCAGTTTAATGGCTCACATATACCAATGCCCTAAGAAACCTGTTTATATATCTCATTCATATTCAGTGTGATTATTTGAAAAATACTGTCCAGAATAAGATTACCTAAATAACTGATAATTTCAGTTCATAAATGAAAATGGCAATGATTTAATATGTGAATAAACATGTCTTTACCGATAAGCATCAAATCTGACTTAGACAGTTAATACAATATCCTGTAATTTGTCCAATAATATTAATTAGATTCATCAAAGCCAGAATCAAAATATGAGGCTCAAAGATAAACAAAATACCATCAACATGCACTACTAATTTATATTCTAATGAATTATGCAAAATCCATGGATAATATAATCTTGTCTAATAACACAAACTATGGATTCCAGTCAAATATTAGAAATCAAAGGAGAAAGTGGGCATCTTTATCCAGTATCTTTATAAGGTGTAAAAAGTAATGAAAAAATACCATTAAAATTTGGATTTAGGGGCATCATCACCATTGCATGGTGGCGCAGTGGTTAGAATGTAGTACTGAAGGCTACTACTGCTGACTGCCAGCTGCCAGCAGTTCGGCAGTTCGATTCTCACCAGCTCAAGGTTGATTCAGCCTTCCATCCTTCCGAGGTTGGTAAAATGAGGACCCAGATTGTTGGGAGCAATATGCTGACTCTGTAAACCGCTTAGAGAGAGCTGTAAAGTACTGTGAAGCAGTATATAAGTCTAAGTGCTATTGCTATCATATACAATTTAGAACAACTTTATACATCATTTAGAAAATTCATATTGGTTACCCACCTATCTTCCTGTTGTTGTTCTTTTCATTACTCCCATCATGTCGTGGGGTCCGCAGTTTTGCATTTCACCTGCCACTTCATCTGGTCTGCAGCATTGAGGGACTCACATGTCTTCATGCAGGCAATCCCTCCATTGCTTTTTCAGTCATCTTTGGGGTTACCTTGATTATAGTGTCTTTAAATTTTATAAAGTCTTTTTCTATATCTAGCAATAAAACTGCAGCTTTACATCTTTTATTTTTATTCATATTAATCAAATCCAAATATTATCTGATCCATGTCAAATTTTGATAAAGGTGGGAAGAGAATGGAGCTGTTAGGGGCCTTAGTGTAGACCAGTGATTCTCAACCTTTTCTTCATCACAGTCATCTTTTATGGCCATGGACCACCAAGACTTAACTCAAGATTTAAATCATAACATTTCTTCAAGCCTTCATGGACCCCCTATGATGACAGACTCCCAGGGGTCTGAGGACCATAGGTTGATAATCACTGGTCTAGACTTTTCACTCCCATCTATACCAAGCAGCATTAACCCTTGAGAAAGTGAAAAACCATCATTACTCTCTTTGTCTCACTCATAGATATCTGTCGGGAGGGCACTAACACTGCATTATGACATTGTCATGCAAATGAAGCAATTTACATATGTCTATCAGACTTCAGGATGCAAGCACATAATTTCATTATTTTGATGTCATGGATGTCTATGTTCTACCTACCCTAAAGATATTCTGATATTACCTGCCATTCTTTTGCATCCCTCGGAGGCCTTATGTTAATAAGAGTTCCATTTAACCATAAGAAAGTTGCTAAAGGAAAACCAAACAGAGCTTATGGATTAGCATGTTATGTGAACTTGGCAATGTTATAATGGTAGACAGCCTGTTAACGTGTAAAATTAATCCTGAGAGTCTTTTCTGCATTCTTTTGCTGTCTCAGAAACCCTGCACAGCTACAAATCCATGAACAGCTACAGGTCTTTGCTAAATGAAACCTTGAAATGGAAACTTTTAGCACAACCTTGAGAAAATTGGCTCTACACTAATATCTCTGAACTTCGTTTGAGGGGGTGAAGACCTGCCTCAGGTATTTTAATTATCTGATCTGGTCAATTACTCGTCTAAGATAATGATAAGTTTATCAGATATTACCACTTGTTTTTTTTTAATGATAGGCAAGCTATTTAATTGCATTCTTGACTTACTAAAATGCTTACAGGTGACTCAGTTAAACATGGAAAGGTGAAGAGAGTTGTCTGGCACTTCGGAGAAATATTTTTTGCTACCATTTTAACTTTTCATGAAAATAATGCCAATAAAGCAAGCAGATGAAGATGCCTTGAGGATAAGAGAGATGGCAAATTTCATTTCCACAATAAGCAGTAAAATAATCTAATGTTTAATTGCAGGATTTCCTATCCAAGTTAAAAAAAACAAAATATTACAAATAGTCATATCCTTACTTTTGTGGGGAGATTCAATTCTCACCAAAAGCTAGTTATCCAGTTAGCGATCTAGCTAGGGTTAGGGTTAGAGAATCTACAAAAATCTGCAAGAATATATAGGCACACCAACATTAGAAGATAACAATAAAAAATTATGGGTATGCCTAATCAATCAATCATCATCATCATCATCATCATCATCAAATACAGGAATAGTACACTTCATAGGTTAAAAATGAAATCTATCTAGTACTTCATTTCTTTCCAGCTGATTACTGGTGACTACATGACTGAGTTTGATAATGATAATCTAGTTGGTGTAGACTAGTGTACATGGATAATTTTTTATCAGAACAATCTCTCCCCATCCTGATCCTTCAGTGAACTGAAGATAAACCTTGTGAACTCTCAAGCTTCCGCTTTCTGTTATATATTCAAGATGGAGAGTGTTTAATATTCATATGTTATGTTTATGTAGGGGTGTAGATCTATGCATATGTTGTATATAGTATGTATATGTTGTATATAGTATGTTTAGGTGTGTGTCATGTATGTGTTCACTTTGAGAGCAGCCAACTAAATTTCATTTTTGATGTGTGTCATTGTGCCCACAGTAAAAAATGACAATAAAGGTTATCTTATCTTATTTTATCAGTTCTCCAAATAGTGCATTCATTGCTGATATAATTGAGATCATCCACCTCCTGGTGATTTTCCTACTTTTCCATTTTCCTTCCCCTTTCCAGCATTAAAGACTTCTCCAGAGAGAAGTCTTTGCATAATATACCTAAAATATGATAATTTGAACCTGAGTACTGGGAGTGATTTGTTCTATTATCCTTTTGTTTGTTTTGTGGCTATTTATGGTATTCTTATGAGTCATATATATATATACACACAAAAGAAATAAAAGGAATAGTTCCTTAATTTTCTTGATTTTTATATCAATTTATATTTGCCAAAATTTAAAGAGCAGTGATGGTAGGGAACTCATTTTGAGAGCACTGTACAGATGTAGATTCAGATGTAGATTCAAGATTCATATTTCTTTAGTGACATCAAGAAAGCATTTCTTCCTTCTTTCTGCAGTAGAGGATACATATTTCAGAGTTCCTTCTTAATACAATTATAGTTCATTTAGCTAGCAATTACAGTAATAGGAAGACTGGCAACCATTGTCATTCAGACAAGGAAAATCAATGATAGCAGTTTCATTTTCCATCATGCAAAAGACTCTTAGTAAAATAAGAGACTAATGCTAAAGATTTAAGCCATTTATTTTAAATGAATTATAGTGTACACAAAATTATTCTTTCCCTCTGACTTTTGTATTTTTAACAATCTGGAGACTCAATTTATTCTTTTAATTTTTTATTAATTTAAATATCATTAATAGAAGTTAGAATTTTCAGATAAGTGGAGAAATACAGAGTCTGGTACTTGGCTAGTAGTGCCAGATTCTGGAACTCTTTATTGAGGAGTTTTGTTCTCACAAGTTGAGTTAAGCCTGTATAGACTTTATCACTTCAAGGTAGTTGAAAGAGCACTGTGATTATAACTCATCTCCTCTTGTATGTGGATTTACAACGTTCATTTTGATGCTACATCTCCCATCTTGCAGATTTCCTGTTTCATTTTGTCATGAGTAAGGCCACTTCCCTTTTCACAGGTTATTTTACACACACACCCCTTTTCTATTTTTTTTATTAGTTTAATATGATATGAAAGAAAAAGATAGGCTAAATATGGTAGATGTTCAATGGGCCCTAGAAGGTGCTCCAGAAAAAACATAAGATTAAAGAAAGGACAACCTGCAGTCCCATGGCAGCATGTGGCCCTAATTCAGGTTTCTTTTGTGGTCCTGTCCTCTGGCCAATATTGCTGAAATGAATGATCTAATCAATTACACAAAAATCATGGTGCATGCATTAAAATAGACACAGATAAGAAAAAAGAACCCATCATCCCTCCTGATTTCCCCTCTTGCCCCCAAAAGGGCAAATCTTAAGGTTTACTCAATATAATCCTGCTGGCTTTCTGCTATGAGTCTGCCCTTCTGTTTTCTTAGTTTTGTCCAAAAGTTTAAATGTTCTCCTTAGTCATTATTTTTTTTCTGGAAGTAGAAAAAGTGATACAATCCTCATATGCTTCTCTACTATGGGCCTGGAAAACTTCCATGCTTTTTACTACAATAATAATAATAATAATAATAATAATAATAATAATAATAATAATAATAATAATAATAATAACAACAACAACAACAACAACAACAACAACAATAATAATAATAATAATAATAATAATAATAATAATAATAATAATAATAATAATAATAAAGTTGGAAGGGACCTTGGAGGTCATCTAGTCCAACCCCCTGCTCAGGCAAGAAACCCTATACCATTTCGGACAAATGGCTGTCCAGTCTCTTCTTAAAAACTTCCAACTGGAGCACCACTTGAACACCATTGGCATTGACAAATTCGCCATTAGTCAATTGCAAAAGGCGGCCTTACTAGGAACTGCTTCCATCCTGCGACAATATCTGTAATACCATCAAACATCCACATCTGCCTATCCCAGGTCCTTGGTAAGGACTCGATAGGTAAACAAAAATGCCAAATCCAGTCTGAACATCTGGCTGACTGTGCGATGATCAATAATAATAATAATAATAATAATAATAATAATAAAGTTAGAAGGGACCTTGGAGGTCATCTAGTCCAACCCCCTGCTCAGGCAGGAAACCCTATACCATTTTGGACAAATGGCTGTCCAGTCTCTTCTTAAAAACTTCCATTGTTGGAGCATTCACCACTTCTGGAGGCAGGTTGTTCCACTGCTTAATTGTTCTAACTGTCAGGAAGTTTCTCCTTAGTTCTAGGTTGCTTCTCTCCTTGATTATTTTCCATCCGTTGCTTCTTGTCCTGCCTTCAGGCACTTTGGAGAATAGCCTGACTCCCTCTTCTTTATGGCAGCCCCTGAGATATTGGAACACTGCTATCATGTCTCCCCTCATCTTTCTCTTCGTTAAACTAGACATACCGAATTCCAGCAACCCAATCTTTCTGATTGGGACGACTTAAAAATATTGAAAAAGAAAACAATTAATAAATGGTTTTTTATTGAATAGTGGATAAATAGAGCTGGGGAAGAAGGGATGATTCCATGCTGGCGACTTCTTGTTGCTGTGATTGTATGAAATTGATTCCATTTAAATAAGCTACTCAAGGAGCCTTTGTCTTTGTAATTTTTTTTTCTTTTTGCAGATATATTTTTTAAGGGAAATCTTTTTAATTCACTCGTCTCTTCTGCTAGGAAATGGGAGATTTTCTTACATGTTCAAAGGAAATCTTTAAAACAGTTCCAGTGCTGCAAAGATTCACTTCAATAGGGAGATAAATTATCTTTCTAGTAGCTGCCAAAATCTCAGCTGCAGAGCAACTTCTTGGCATGGATTATCTGCTCAGAGAATATTACTGAATTGCCTCTTTGAAAAACTTGTCTCTTGATGGTGCCATCTTTGGACTACACTACAATAGACTGCCTTGTTCTCTTGATGAAATATTTGAATCCATCATCCCAGAGCATGCCTTGGGATGGATGAGAATTATGCATCATCAAGAAAAGAACTGATAATACATCTTTGGATGCTCTGCAGCTAAAGCAAAAGCTGGTCAAAAGAATTCACTTTCTTTCCATTGACTAACCAGAAACTTATCAAAATGACAATTGGGCCATATTTCAACCGAGCAAAAAAATATTGGATTTAAATTATCATGAGGAATAAATGCTTCAGAAGGAAGCTATTTTATAAGATCATTTATTAAATCTGCCCGCTACTTCAAAGACTAGCAACTCCTAAATGGGAATTGTAGTCCAATACAGCTGACATTATAAGATTTGTGCAAAATGACAAAAATAATTTATGTATTTGATTTACATCCTGCTTTTCTGCCCTGGTGAACATTCAAGATGGCTAACAGAATTTAAAAGATGATCTGGGGATGTAATCAGGTACACTTAAAAATATTTTTAAATTTATATATAAAATTGAAATATATTATCTTATGCAAAGATGCTAGATATTTGAATGCAAATGTCAAAGTCTGGGATTAACATTATCTCAATGTTACAAGTGCACTCTGAAAATGGATCTTTCCATATCACTGATCAAGTAGTAAATATGATCAACAAACATGTTTAATAGACCCAACTAGAAATCAATGTTATAATGCAGGCAATTATTCAGCTAATTTATTAATGATCATTTGGATCTATTCCATTTATCAGATCATAACACTTTTTCCTAAAATTAGAGAAAGTTGGCAAATATAATATATATGTCTCAGTGATGGGGAAATTTCCATCTGCTTAGAGCAATTCCATACTTCAATTAAAACTGTCAACCATTTTCTCTGTGGATCTTAGATCTCTGAAGCATTAAAATCCTGAGAATTAGGAGCCAATTAGGGGTTCCTCTATCTCCCTAAAACTGACTAATAAGAAAATCATCCAAGAAGAATTTCTATGCTCCACTTGGAGTCACTACGAGTCATATAAATTCAATTATTATTATGGTTGATCACATGGTCAGCCAAATATTTAGACTTTTTTTATGTGCCCATTCCCAAGGACCTGAGATAGGCAGATGCCATTGTTTGATGATGTTAAAGGTATGATTGCTGGATGTCAGTTGTTCCAAGGAAAGTTGCCTTTTGCAATTGATTGATAATGATTATGTCAATGCTAGTGGTGTTCAAATAGTGGTCCACATGCTTTAGGGTTGCATTTCAGTTGCCTACTACTATTTGTATTATCTTTACTTTTTTTTGCCCCAGTCATTATACTTTCTATTTGTAATTTGTTAGGACCTGCAGACTTTTTGCAAAGCCTTAAGATGTGGCAGCTGTCTCAAGCATGGAGCCTGGGAGATAGTTGACTTTGCGATATTTATGAATTTGCTGATGTTTGGTTTACCCTGACCCCCAAGTGTTTTTATTATATTCTGCTATTTATTATTATACTGATGTTTTCATGTCAGTAATCCAGAGTGGTTTTGTGAGATAAGTGGCCATGCAAATCTAATAAAATAAACCAGCAAACAAAGCAATAAATAATACATAAGCATAATGGAAAAAATAACTGAGGAAACCAGAATTGATTGGTCACCATGCCATTTTTTATCTATATTTACATTAAAGAAAAATCTCTATGAACATGAAATGACAGTATATTGGCAATTCTTCAGGCAGGGATTGTGGTTGTGCATTGCTACTGTGGTTGGCTTGAGAGATGGGTGGGGGGGAGAGGGAGAGAATGTTAAGTCCCAAAGAATCCATATTTGAAGACACAAAGGATGCTCAGCATCCATATAAGTAAATTAGGTGGCTACCTAGGGTGCCAGGTTTTATGGGGATCAAATTGAAGAGAGAGAGAGAAACCATTTCCTAGAGATTGAGCCATGTGTGTTTGTGTGTGGTATGTTTGTTTACTCAGTTGCCAATCTCCACCGTGAATATAATTTATAAGTGTACTTGGTTATTGTTTTTCTATTTTGTTGTAAAATTAAAA
>NW_015386490.1:172482-189982 GCF_001527695.2 Protobothrops mucrosquamatus
GCCACTGTTTGCAGGAGTTATGTTGGTTCATGTTGGGAGGGCAGGATTCCTATGATGCAGATATTTAATTTCAACAAACTCAATTTCTTCTTGCCAAAGTAACTTGCAGGTTAGAACACAACTATTCTTATTATGAATTTTGTAATGGAGTCCTCTGATTAAACAGGGGAAAGAGAGAAAACTTATATATATATTAAAATAATTACAAATAATGGGTTTATTAATTTATTCCTTCATTTAAAAGATTTATATGGCCACCCAACTTAAGCAACTCTGACTAGCTCACAACAAAAATAAAACTAATAAGAACAAAATAATCAATGTAGATAGAACAATAAAACAAAAACCCTGTACCTTAACTGTCCTTTTAGGATGCTCTGAAGCAAACTCCAGTTACCCTCACTCCATACTTTCTAGTTACACAATCCTATCCCAGCACCTTGGTAGAAAGCCAGGTCTTAATGGCCTTCTGAAAGGATAAAAAGGTGGGGGCTTGGTGAATTGCTGGGGGGAGGTATTCCACAAGGTTGGGGCAGCCACAGAAAAGGCATACTTCTGAGTCCTGAAAATAATCATGTACCATGGCCTCCCCCTTCAGTGCCCAACATCAGTAATACAAGCCATGCTGACTCTCCCATCTACAATCAAATCATGATTGAAGTGGGCTTTATTGCAGGTTGAATTGGTATTAAGCAGCAGCAGGAGAGCAGAGCCACCAAAGCTCTGAAACCAGATCCTGGGGCAAATATGATATTGGTATTAAATATTTGGGCTACCTTACTAACTCCTGTTTTCTGCTGTACCATGCCCATCATCCCTGCTATGCCCTTCCCTCCTCTGTTTGCTCTCTCCCTGTCTGACTCCCCCTCCCCACATCTAACCTAAACAATTTAGACCGTTTCTGCTCAGGTTTTCATGCTTCTATAAAAAAAACTCAGCACCTCCACCCTAGCAGGTCCTCCATCCAATATCTCATCCAAACCTTCATTCGTTCCAAACTCTTCAGCATCCAAAAAACCAAACCTTTCTCTTCCACCCCCCATCTGCCTGCCCCCTTCACCCAGCCAGCAGTATATGACTTATGTACACCTCCAAAGGGATTGAATGGCAGCATTCTTGGTGCACTCCCATTTCCCACATGAGAGAGATGGAAGGATCCTCTCATACCCAAATCCCACTCCAATTATGAAACCACATAAAACATCTTGTCCATGCCCTGTCCAAAATCCAGGTGCCAGCAAGCTCTAGGTCCTCCCAGACAGAAAAGACCGTTCACCAAAATAGCTGCCTTGCCATGTGGCCGCTTGAACAGCAGCCACAAGACACAGGGCAACTCTACCACATGTCCTCTGCCTTGTTCCTGCTCCTGTTGCCATAAACCATCCGGCCACCTGGGCCCTAAACTCCATCAGGGACCCCAACAGTCAGGATCTTATAGTCAGCACTACTTTCTCATCCTATGCCAGCCCACTTTGTTTTAATAGTCTCTATGGGTGTAGAGCCAAATAAAAAACCATGGCTGACTTATGAGGTCCACAAGATGCTGAAGGCACGGAATGTGGCTTTTAAATCCGGCGACATGCTGGCACTTAGAACAGCCAGAGCTAATTTGAAAAGTGCCATAAAAGGTGCAAAGCAAGCCCATTGTCAGAAAATTCAGAACTTTTTTCAGGACCCAACAAACATCAGGCGAATATGGCAAGGAATCGAGATGCAAGGACAGCACAGACTTCCTAAATGAGCTGAATACATTTTTGGGAAGATTTGAGGCATCAAATAGCACTCCTACTAGGAAAGCTGTGCCCCATCCTGATGATCAAGTGCTTAGATTTGATGTAACCTCTGTCTGGAAAACACTGGGGAAAGTTAACATTCAGAAAACAACAGGCCCAGATAATATCTCTGGACATGTTCATAGGGAATGTGCAGATGAGCTGGCTTGTGTTCTCACAGATATTTTCAATATCTCATTGCAGCAGGCAGTGGTCCCATCATGTTTTAAGATGGCCATCATTTTACCAGTGACAAAAAAGTCCACAATTACAGGCCTCAATGATTACCATCCAGTTGCACTGACATCCATCATTATGAAATGCTTTGAGAATCTGATAAAGGACATTATTGTATCTAGCCTCCTGCCCAGCGTTTGACCTGCTTCAGTTTGCCTACCGACCAAATCACTCTACGGAGGATGCTATTTCTTCTGTTCTCCATCTGAGCTTGAAGCACTTAGAGGAAAGAAACACTCATGTGCATTTGTTGTTTGTTGACTTCAGTTCGGCATTTAACACAATCATTCCCCAGCATCTAGTAGACAAACTGGGCCTTTTAGGCTTAAACACTCCTTTGTGCGACTGGATTCTTGATTTTCTTACTAACAGGCCCCAATATATGTGAGCTGGAACAAATATTTCTAACACCATTTTCTTGAGCACAGGTTCTCCTCAGGGCTGCATCCTAAGTCCACTGCTGTTCACCCTGTTGACCCATAATTATTGTGCTAGGTTTGCCACCAACCAGTTCGCAGATGGTACAACAGTAGTCGGCCTTATTCATTATGATAATGAGGGTGCTTACCGCAAGGAGGTTGAGGGTTTGGTGAACTAGTGTAAGGAAAACAACCTATTTTTAAATACTGGAAAAACCAAAGAGATCATTCTCAATTTCAGAAAAGGCAGGCACAGCCACACTCCTCTGTGCATTAATAATTCACCTGTGGAGATGGTTACCAGCATCAAATTCCTGGGTGTGCAGTTAACAAGTAGGGTGCCTTGGTCACTCAACAGCGAGACACTGGTGAAGGAGGACAGCAGCGCCTGCATTTTCTGCATTGCATGAGAAAAACACATCTTCCTTCCCCTATCCTTACCACTTTCTACAGAGGGACGATCAAGAGCATCCTGTCATACAGCATCACAGTCTGGTTTAGAAGCATCACTGCTTCAAACAAGAAGCCGGTGCAGAGAGTGGTGAGGATGGCTGAAAAGATGATTGGAAATTCCCTCCCTTCCATCCAGGACATAAACATTGCTTGAGCTGGGTCCGTAAGATTGTCTGGGGCACGACACATCCTCTTCTGGGAGGGGACTCCGTGATATCCGAAGCAGAACATCCAGATACAGTCACAGTTTTGTTCCATACAGTATTAACCTTCTGAACTCTAAAGCTTCCTCCTTCTGTTATGTATTCAAGATGGACTGATTAATATTTATATGTTACTTATATGTAAGGGTGTAGGTCTATACATATGTTGTATATAGTATGTTTAAATTTGTGTTATGTTTGTGTACACTTTGAAAGCAAGCAACTAAATTTCATTTTTAATGTGTGTTGTTGTGCCCACAGTAAAAAATGACAATAAAGTTTATCTATCTATCTATCTATCTATCTATCTATCTATCTATCTATCTATCTATCTATCTATCTATCTATCTATCTATCTATCTATCTATCTATCTATCTATCTATCTATCAGAAGGGCAGGGGGTAGGTCCTATGGAATCCATTCCATGCTAATCATTAGCTGAAGCAAAGACAACTGATTCACGGTGCTGCTGAGCTCTGCTGGCCATTGCCTATTTACAAGGGAGCCTCCACAATGGAAAGACTATCAGCCAACACAGCCGCACTCAGCTACTGTCCAGAGAAAGATCAATAGGGTTCCACTGGACATTTCCAATCACTGCCGCTCTTCCTGTTTTCTCATGCTGGACCAGATAACTGGTATAATCATTGCTGGCCATCCACCAAAATAGCCAGGACACCAAACACCTCCACACATTTTCCACACCAGCTTAGGCATTCTCAACAAAATAACCCTATCAAGAAGTCATCCACCTCCATGCCATGATGGGGAGAGGGAGGGGGAAAAGTATCCTACAAAAGAAGGAACACTTATTTTTTGGGAGGAAAGTAGAACATTGTAATTACTTCTACATTGCACTTTCATATTAACCTCAAAAAATGGTTCAATACTATCTATACTGTCTGTTTTTAGAGCTCCAGAACTGCAGACTGGAGACTTTTCCCGCCTATTATTGCAAAGTGATGCTGTGAAACTCCATTTCCTCCCCTTCCATATTGTCTAGCTAGATTTTTTTTTTTTTAAAAAAAAATATCCATTTCAAAAAAGTCCATAGTAATGTGTTGCATAGATTTACATGGACCAGGCATGCATATGCTTTTCATCATTTAACTTTAGAAAAACAGAAGCTTTGCTGAAGAGACTTCTGAAGGAAAGGCAGGATATTAATCAAATAAGTAAATAAAATGTATCCATGTCATGGATTTTAATTTGATGAGACAGGTACATAATGCAATGATACTTACACAGTGGACATTACATAAGAAAATGAGTGCACAAAGAATTTAAAATAAAAGCATATACAAAAGCAATATGTATTGTCTTAATTGGGAGACTTTATTTGGAACCTGGAAATGGAAAATATTAGCTTTCATAATGGATAAAGAAAAAAGGGGAATGTAAAAAAAAAATCATTGTTTTAGTACAATTGAATTATACTATGAAAAGGGCAAAAGCTATCTGAGGCATGACATAGTAATATTACAGTTCAAAATGCTTATTAAGCATCTTAAATAATAAAAAAAATATCTCTCTCCTTCTTCCTCCCACCCCATTTGCCTTTCACCCTTTTCTCAGTTCCATCTCATGAATTATTTTAAGAAGAATATAAGACATCACGAGTCTGGACTGTCTTTCAGTTTAGGGGAGGCAGCGATGAACATTTGAAATTGTGACAATTGAATGATCACACAGCATTATTTATTTATTTATTGACTGATTGATTTACTCAATTTACTTATTTATTCAATTTCTATAATGAGTGACTCTGGGCAGCAATTTACCAGAGAGAAAATGTGCAAACTAAAATAAAAAGTAATTTATTCAAGAGACTATGAACAAAGAAATAAAATAGAAATTCTAAAACAAAAATGCATGGTTTTGAATCTATAATTTTCTGCTTCAATATTTGTTACTTAAAAGAGAGAAGACTGAGCCTGGCAGGGACAAACACCCCCCCCCCCCGGATTTTTAAAATATTTGTTGATGTTTAATAAAGAGATTTAAATACATTTTCCTAGCTGAACTGAATGATGTGTGCCTGTTCTGATCTGGTTATAACAACTGAGTGGGTGTTTATTATGTGCAAATTAAACTGGAAATTATCCATAGTGATTTCGAACACAGCGAACCAATTTGGTGTACAGGTTAAGGCATAAAGCTAGAAATTAGAAAACTGTGTGAGTTTTAGTCTTGCTTAAGGCATGAACTCATCTGGGTGACTTGGGCCAATCAATGTCTCACTGCCCTGGGAAGAAGGAAATGGCAACCAGCAGTTTCCAGGTATCAAAATAGACACAAAGGGATGGATGGATGGGTATATGGACAAACAAACAAATAAATAAATAAATAAATATCCAATCCAACACAATCTGCATTGTGGCATGTTATCTTTAAACATATAAAATTTTTTTACAGGGAATATTAGAATTATACCAAATTTCAAAAACATGATTTGATTAGAAGAGATTTCGTCAGATTTCCTCTTTGAACTGAGTCTTCAAAAATCTTCAAATCTTTCAAGGCATTCATTCTGTTTTGGGATCTTTGAACTGTTTTGGGGAGATTTAGAAGCTAGTGTTCCTTGGCGACTTTAGGACTGACATTAGACCACAAAACAGAATTTGAAAAAAAATATATTTTAGACTAAGTCAAAGAAACAACTTGAAACAAGATTTGGAAACCTGAGGCACAAACATATATAACTCACATACTAGAAATAAATGAAATTTGAAAGAAATAGCAGAAAGAAGTTCAAAAGTTTTTGTTTGACTGATTGATTTGGTTTGGTTTTCTTAATGTCCACAATGCACTGATGTTTGCTCTTTCTTTAAAATGTACCAATTTTTTGTCTTCATTTATTTAGATAACATTTGCAGGTCCTTGCTCTTGCTATGAAGATGAAATCTGCCAGACTACATACTAATAGTTACATGTTACAATGTTGGGATTGTTAAAAAATAACTGCTCTTCAAATTACACTGCTTGATGACTAAACATTGTTGAGATTCCCCATAACCAAACACATTTCTTCTTATAGTAACCTATTAAAACATTAATAAGTCACAAAAATTAATATGGAGTACAAAGGAAACTATAAAGGATTTGCTTCCACTAATCCTATCCTTTATTAGGGACTACATTTTATAGTATATGTATGTTCAAATTGCTGAACAGTATTGCCAATGGAAAGAAATTAACAAACAATATGAAAATAATTGTATAGGCTAGATCATTGGGTAAACAATGGAAAGAAAGCAAGAGGAAGAATGTAGAAAAAGAATAAAGAAAAAGTGGCTGAAGCGAGAATAGGCAGATCAATTTTTAACTGTTCTCACATTTTATTCTTATTCCATATAATATTATATAATAAATTATATAATATAATCTAACATAGAACATTTTAAATGCCAAAATCATCACCACAATGGTGGTATATGTTTATGGCATATGCTTCTTCAATAATAAGCTTGCAAAATTACCTGCAAATTAGTATTTTTGATCCAATTATCCCAATATCTGCTCTTTCCAATGTAAAGTTTTCTAATATAAAACATTATTTAAACACCCACCTTTTTTAAATTAACTATTCTAGGGATGGGGAAAAAATATTAGAAGCTAGCAGACTCAATTTGTTCCTGCTCTCTGTGTGGCTGATAGCTGGAAACGCTTAAAGGTAAATATTTTATATAAAAAGAAATCAGCATTGGATTCATTTTCACCATATCTGAAAGATGCTGGTTCCCCACGTCTGATTTCAAACAAATACTGTAGCTGTTGGTATCCACACATACTCAGTGAATCTACCATTATAAAATCCTTGCACAAAAAATAATTACTACAGAGCAATTTCAAAGGGCATTGTTCGCTCACTCTGGATGTCCTAGATTGCATCTAAAATAGTGGAGAATATATTCCTTCAGTGGAGAGAGAGGACAAGAAACAGAGAAGACAAAAGTTCAGATGTGAATGAGATTGTAACATGATGCTTACTTACAGGTTTGATCTTGACTTCTGACTGAAACCCTTTTGCCATCTGTCCAGGAAATATACAGTAAAGGCTGTGATTTATTGCTGTGTTATCATGCCTGTCTGCCTCATTACAGACTCTGAATTTTATCAGGCAGCTTATCCTGTAGTGCCTGGTGAGTAATTACTAGGGCCTGAATGGAAGCTTGAAATACTTGGCTCACCATTCCATTAGCCCACCTGTTTTCACACTACTGCTACACACGGCTAACACAGTTCTTTCTTATGGTCAATGGAACTTGCATGACGGTCTCACAGAGTATCATTTTAGGGCAAACCTTCATGCCATGTGTATTTTGTGAACATTTACAAACCCGTGATATCTAATGTGCTAACCACTTTCCTGGAACCTCGGGGGAAACTTTATGATTCTGTCAGAGTTTGATTTCTATCCTGTCAGGTGACAATAGATATATATATATATGATTTAAAATGATTTGAAATTAGCTTGATTCATTATGAAGTTGTATCAATGAGATGGGCAGCAGAGAAAATAAATGAATGAATGAATGAATGGCCTTATAAATAATAATGGTGGTCCCCTTTCCAATAGTAGGAGCTTTTATTTTCCCTCAGAAGTTTCACATGCAATCATACTATATTGTTTCATTTTTAAAAAACCTTCAACAGTAACAAACATCTCTCTTTACTCTAATTTTTATCATGCACATTTCTGAACCATTTCATTGGGGAAATCTTTCTGAAGCATAATAGGAAGAGAGATAGGAAGAGATCCATGTTTATTGGGTGAAAGAACCTACTTAGGAACTTTTATGGCATTGAATGGATGATTACAAGCTGTACTTTCTCTGCTTTGCCCAGGGAGTCTGTAGGATGCCAGTTATGGTTGTAAACACTTGACCCCAGAATCCTCCCCTAAAGATTAGGATACAGCTGAATCTGTCTCTCCCTCCCACCACTGTGATAGTTAAATAGTCCAGGTTGCAAAGATAGCAATTAGCAGTATTTGAGATTTTTTTACTGCAATCCCAAAATGCCTTTAAGAATTGGGCCATCATAAATTACATTCTGCCCTCCAAGCCTAACTTTCCCTTAAAAAAAACCCGTATTCACTTATTTGACCACTTTTTTCCCTCCCGCAGTCAATAGAAATGAATATCAAAGGTTACAGAAGTGCTATACAATAATTCACCCAGCCAGAGAAACATATGAAAAACGAAGGAAGCCCTACAGGAAAGTTCAATACTTTCAGTTGTTTGCCTTTTAGTAAAATTATTTCATCCTTCACTTCCCATGTAATCCTCGAGCATTAATGTGCATAGGTAGATGTTGGTTGCCATTCGATTAATAAATGTGAATAATATTTATATGTACATTATTATTATTATTATTATTATTATTATTATTANAGGAATCACCCTGATCTCTGGGGGCAGTTCGTTCCAGAGGGTGGGAGCTCCCACAGAGAAGGCCCTCCCCCTTGGGGTCGCCAGCCGGCACTGTCTGGCCGACGGTACCCTGAGGAGACCCACTCTGTGAGAGCGTACAGGTCAGTGGGGGGTAATCTGTGGCAGGAGGCGGTCTCGAAGGTAACCAGGTCCGGTGCCAAGCATAACAAAACTTCAGTATATTATTTCCAGATAGATCAATGACTGGTAAGGGTTTCAGAAAACATGCCAGAGACATTCTGCGGTCCAATTTATCACCTTATTGAAGCCATGACACTCATCACCCTCCCTCCCATCTTCCACCCAAAACAGAAATAAAGTAAATGCAATGCTGCTTTCAAGTGGAAAAATGATGAATTCCTTCCTACATAATGGGCCAAACTGGATAGAAAGAATAATCTTATAACTTTAGTAAACACATGAATTAGTTTTCAAACTTCATTTTACTCCACTTGGAGATTCTAAATGCCCATATAACTCAAAGTAGATGTAGAATACTCCACTTGTCATAGGACAGTTGGAGGGCTGCACAGAATGAACCAAGGTAATCCAACTTTTGTTTTGGAGAAAAATCCTGTACAGTAGCAGACAAGGCTAGGAAAAAGCATTCCAGGCTAAACATCAGCATCACAGCTGGATCTGCAACTCCAGCATTTCTGATGGAAACACCACCTTCTTGCAAAGCAATCTATTTTAATATGTTTACTATAATGTCTTGTAATTTCTTCTCATTTATTCAAACAATTGTATCTGAAATTATGAAAAAGCTGTCCATTTTCTTCATGAAAGAATGATGGGAGCTATCTAAGCTCTATTCAGATATAACTCAAATTGGAATAGTGTATACAAATATAAGCAAGCAAATCAAAGCAATATATATGCAAGCCCTATCCCTGACTTACCAGGATTGAGCCCTTCTTGCTTCTACTATATCCAACAATATTTTATACAGTATGTTGCCTTTTATTCTTTAAACTTCTCACTTATCTTTTTTTAGGACTTCATCAATTCCATTCAATCATAAGTTTCTCACTCTTCCTAAGCACCAAATTTCTACTGAATTCACTTTTTATGTCTTTCCTAATATACACAGTTCTCACATCCATATAACAAAATGGGCAAAAAGAAATCCCAGTTTGTTTCTTTTAACATTATTTCCTATGTAATAGAGAAATAGTCACATTTTAAGCAGCTGGACATCCCTCCATTAGTCATGAAAGAACCTCATGAGTTAACACAGGAGCCATTGTTGAAACACTGAGAAAATCTCTACTTTAGGAACCTGGGAAATCAACTAAATTTTAAAGGGTAAAGAGAATTAAGTTGCTAAGATTGTTATAACTTCACCCTATTCTCTTTTAATAAATTTTGGTTAAAGAAACTCTGGGAGAACTCACTTTTTAATATTTACTGCAAATCATTCATGTTTTCTACCAAAAATATTTAACCAGCTCTATTCTGATTGATCTACATACAAAGTACATTCATGTTCCTAGTTTAACAGCAGTACTGGCATTCCTTATACATTTAACTATACATATATTAAACAACCAGGAAGACATTGCACATTCTTGCCTTACTCCTTGTTTAATGCTGAGCTATTTACAAAGCTTTCTATTTATTCTCACACATGCTTTATTCCCATTTTATACTACTCTTATTACACACAACAACCAACTTTCAATTCCATATTCACACAACACATTGCATAATTCAAGCCTACTCATTTATCAAATGATAAATAGTATCATTTGTATATTTCTCCATGACCTACTGAAGAGAAAAACAGCTGTTCTGCACACTCCATTCCTGGCTCAAAGTTATATTGTACTTCATGAATTTTACACATTCTTACCTCTTTTACCCTTTCAGTTACAATTCTGCCAAACACTTTCCCAAGAATACTAAATAAAGTAAGCCTGCTGTAGCTTTTGCACTCTACTCTTCATACATAATTTTCAGGCACAAATTAAAGCTCATGGTAAGCAAACCATGAAGCCACCCCATAAACAAACCAATATATTTATTAATATTTTTCCAGTTTACATGTACACCGTTTTTAAAATTTTCACACCATTTGTAAATACATCTTCATTATTTTGTCTTGCACATTAATATTTGTATTATTGATTTCAATTTTGTGTATCCATATAATGCTATACTTCCCACATAAAACTCTAAAATCTGTGATAATGGGAACCATAGAAGAATTATGGAGGAATTATATAACATGGCCATCAAATCTTCTACTGTGGACACACACACATCCAAAAAATCATAGAAATAACACAGCAGTTAGAATTAGTAACAGAAAAGTTCTAAACATTGTATTTGTATTCCACCCAAAAAACAAAACAATGATTTCAAACTGAGTCCAAGGTAAATCTTTCAATATTATGGTTATCCAAGTCCATGCTCTAACCACAAATCAGAGTAAGCTCATATTGAAGAGTTGTATCTCATCTTGCAAAACTTTGTCCATGCAACATGCACATGTCCAAAAGTTGTACTCATCATACTTGATTTAAATGTTAAATTGGAATAGCATTGGAAATAACAAGAAAATCTGGCCTATGCATAGACAATTTGGATATCACTATACAGACAACAGTAGAAAAAATGACTCTTAAGTTTCACAAGAAAAGATGAATAACCCAAGTGAACAAAACCAAGTTCTGGTGCTGATTGCAGTTCAGATCATGAACTTCCTACACAATTCCAGTTTAAATTAAAGAAGTAATCATTAAGCCTTAAAGATACAACCTCAGCAGTATTCCATGAAGATGAGATAAAGAACAAATGTAATGAACTAGATTTAACAGAATGCCTGAAGAATTCTGGGCTGAAATTCTTCAAAGTAATTAAAGATATTCTGAATTACTAAAAGCAAAAGGTGGCAGGCTATCTATTGATACAGTGAAAGTTGATAAAGGATAATAATAACCAAAAAGCAACAACAGAGCAAAACTAATAAAAAAAACAAGTAGAGTAAAAGAGAATAGGCAATGAGATGAATTAAGTACAGAAAAAGAAAGACTATTATTTAAGACAATTACTGAAATCAAGGGAATCTTTACAGAGAGATAAAAGATCTAAAATACAGAAGTATAAAAGATGTCTTCAGAATCACAGATATGAGTGAAGTTATGATCACTGAGTCCGAACCAGACAAGTTGGGAAGTATATTTAAATGGTTTCTAGAAAATACATATAATAACAAAGCTGCAAGAATTAAAATGAAATACCTAAAAATTGATATTTATTTATTTAAATATATAAATATAATGTAAATATTTATACTTTATATTGTATTTATAATATAAATTTGATCTATATAACCAATAGATGATATTGCTTTGGTGGCTGCAAATGAGGAAGGTTTGTGAAGGTGAAAAAAGAAACCAACAGACTGGTTCAATGTATTCTCCCCCCCCCTGTCTCTCTCACACACATACACAAACACAGCCCACATGCACAAACAACCCCCCCTAAGATTATGTAAAGTGTTAGTGCCAATTCAAAGTAAATGTAAAAACAGTAGAAGTAAGCAGATCTGATCTTTATGGGCTCAAAAATTCACCAATGGCCATAACCATAATATAGGGATGTCTGCTTATTGGGGGGGGGGAATGGCAAATGCAGACAAAATAATAAATTGCAGACATAAGGCCAGCTAACACATCTATTGTTATGCTTTTTCCATTTCTAAAATTTGTCTCTGAACGTGGATTATCGGAAAGGCTTTCAAGGTTTTGAAATTTGCTGCTAGAGAAATTTTGGAGACTACCTTGGACAGCATGAAGAACAAAACAATCAATACAAGAAAAAGTAAAACCAGACAGATCACTAGTAGAATTAATAATGAAACTAAAGTTTAAATATTTTGTACACACGTGACTTTGGATATTAACCTGATGCTTGGAAAATTGAAGCCGATGATTAAATACTATCAATGACCACAAGCTTAACAGAACTCAAGAAGTTAATGACAATTATTATCAGTAGACTATTGAGATATGAAGAGTCAGATGGGACTGAATGACTGAACAATAACTAACTGTTTTAGTGTTGTCAGTCATAGCTAGTGGTGGGATTCAAATATGTGAACAACCGGTTCTCTGTGTGGATGCCGCTTCTGGAAGTCCATTCTGGGTCTCGGCAACAAAAAATTAGCTACCAGTTCTGCCGAAGTGGTGCGAACTGGCTGAATCCCATCACTGGTCATAACAATACACAGCCTATTATTAGAGTTGCCAATGCCACAGAATCTATATTACTTCTTTCTGGATTGTAAAGCTGAAGCTCATACAGAGTTTTCTCATCTCTTGTCTTTTCTATCTAGTGGACTGAGAAGAGGGAGGTATATCATCTCCAATCAGAAACCTGAACTTAATTCTTGGAAAAGGCTTTTTAAAAATAAGCAAGGAAGTAATTGTCTATTTCTACTTTTACATATACCACATAACACAAATTCATTCCTGAGGCACTGCTTAACCAAAAAACTTCATTTATGCTTAATATGCACCAAGAAAAAATAATATAGATGATGATGATAATGATGATGATGATGATAGTAATGAAGATGATGGTGGTGATGATGATGACTATCATCATATTTGATGATGTTCTTGTTATATAATAGTATCTGCAGTCAAAGGTGGAACAGTAGATGTGGATAATGTCCACATAGTTGATTGTGGGAATATAATGCTATCACGACATGGTCTCTTCTCTTTTCAAGTCTCTTTAGAAGATTCTGCTATGTAACAGACTTCTTTTATACATTTAACATAAGTATAAGATGACATAGTGAAGGGTCCTCGCCTATTCATCTCTTTAACTTGGCTGTGTGTGTGTGTGTGTGTGCTTGTATGTTTGTGTGTAAAATGTTGGGGTTTTGATTTGTTTTAATTGAGTCCTAGAGCTGCTAGGAAATCAAAAATGCTTCCTGGAAAAAGGCAAATCTCTTCCTCACCTGTTCCAAGAAAACTGCAAGAAAGTATTTACTAGGAGTCAGACTTAATTTGACCTTTTTATATTTGCATGAGCTACAAATTGCTGTCTTTTACCTTATTGTACTTAGTGTATGAGTTTTACATTAAAACCAGCTACTGCATGTATAAATCACATTTCCCAGTGTAAATGGAACATACTGAAAAAGATTTTTTCCCTGTTCGGTAGGGTCTGTATATCCCATTTCCAAAAGGTATGTTATTATGCAAAGGAAGAAACAACCCATAATCATAATTCACTTTACCCAGTGGCACCAAGAATGTCATTTTTTTTAAAAAAAAGTTTTGCATAAAATGATGAGTCTAGGAAAGAATGTTCAGCAGCCACTTCTTTCTCCATATTGGTGTATTTCTAAGTACTTTTTAATGGGCACTTATAAATAAAAATGCTTTAAATAATCAATTGATATTTAAAACAACCATCTTATTAAATCCAGCCCTGAAATAAGCAGTTTGACATTAAAAAGTGGGAAATAGTAGTACTGTATGCTACATTATACTTTACCAGATGCAAAGCAGTCTACAGAAATTTTTCCGAAACCCAGTTTTTCTAGTTGTTCATATATCATTTGTTTTGTGTTTAGGTTTAAAAGAATTATTTAAAAATAGTTATGGATTGTTTTCTGTGGGTTCCGCTCATACATTAAGAGACGCTTTCTGGACAATATTCATAAATTTAATCTCGTCTGAAGTAAATGAATGACAAATTTTAAATTATGATAACAGAGCTGGATTTGCACTATATTTTCAGTGCTTCAGTAACTGTTGCCTGGAGAAATACACCATGCAAACCATTGTACTGTATACATAGGCAGGAAGGGATGAATTACTCATTCCTTGTGTTTTCACTCTAGAAATAATTCACAAAGAATGTTTATCAGTCATCTTCCATTGTTTTGGCAGATGTTTGCCTGAGAAGGCATCTTGAGTCAATGTCCCCTCCAATAATGTTGGTGTCTTTTCCATTCTTCTCATTGGATAAATGTAATTTGAATAACCAGTTTGGCAATAAATCATATTCCACAGGGTGTGTCTGTCAGCAATCAAATCTTTAACTAGCATTCTGGTATTTCTCAAATTTCAACTGACCTTTTGACTTTAACAACTTAAGACTGAAATCCTGGTATCAGCTGAGGTTCTTTTTCCCCCAGTGATGAACATGTGAATATATGTGAAAGAGAAGGTGCTATTACACAAATGTAACAAGCTAAACTGAAACAAGTTCCAAATGAAGAATGTCAGAAGCTGTTGGTCATTCAAATGAGCTGTGAGAGTGGTGTGCCTTGTTTCACATTTATACAAGACTTGGCAATGCAAGATCACATTATAATATTTGGATCTAGATTTACTCTCCATTAACAGAAGGGGACCTTCCATTTGTGATGCGAAATGGGTTTCAGTGGGATATCCCAACTGAAAATGAAACCGAGGAAGCAATAATATTTATGGTTTAACTTTCCTTCTCTATTTCTTCTTTAGTGTTGTAAAGAATCTAGTAACCCAAAGCAGATGTTTAAAGACAGCAGTGCAAAACTACAAGGGGGAGACCTTAGAATATGGGAGAATCTTTAAAAAAATCTCTTCCTGTTTCACGAGCAGGATCATCCAGTTTGCTGCTCCTGCAACTCACGAATCAACGTGATCATTACTTTTCAAATTAAAGCACAGTCACAGGGTCTCAAGTAAGACTTATGCCACAGAAAGATGACTGTATACTATTATGTAATGAAGATTTCAGATTAATTTTTCTGGTGGTTATCAGTTAACAAATATTTGAAAGGTAATAATGAATTATGATGAATTATGTCATTTTCTCAAAACTATTGACTTAAAGATGTGTTAAGCATACACCTCCCATCACTTCCTTGTTTTTTGTTGAACATGTAAACTGGACAATTGAGAATGTCCATAGACATGTAAACTGGATGTGAAATTAATGGTCTGATACATGGAATGGCCACCAGGCTGAGCTTAGATATGCTTTTTGTGATTTTCCTTGGGCTAATACTAAAAGGACATTTAAAAGAAGCCATAATCCACAGTTTGTTCTATCTCAGTTTATTACTTAATAGACTTTAAGGTGTTTATTTTTTTAAAAAAACCCATAGAGTTAGGAAACCGTAAATAAATGGTAGCAGAAAAGTTTAGAAAAATATATTTTGACAGCATGGAATAGGTGGCATTACACTACTAAGGCAAAAAAAGGTGCATTCTCAGATTTACACTGCATAGGATAATTCATTTGGCTGAATTAAGATTCATTATTATTTGGTAATAGATTATTCTTTCAGTCACAGGAATGAGCTGGAGATCATATACTATGGGGATGCTGAAGGAAAGACTCAAAAATAAATGCTTTCTTCAATTTATATAAATTACCGAATGCAGCATGACTGCTGCATATCTGGATAGTGTATTATTTATTTATATTTATTTATATTAAAATGTATATTCCATTAAATCAACCATCACTGGATTATTGCTGTTCCCTGGCAAAAATCAGAACAGCAAAAATGCAGTCATTAATAGAAGAGGTAAGCAGATCTCTCATTCTGTTTTTTATATACTATAGATATTGTTTCATTTGGGAGTTTCATGTTGCTGTTTTCAGTTGGTAAGCTACCTATTTTGTCCCCCTGAAAATGTGTATTTCTATACATATAGGCCACAATTAAGTTTGAATAGTGTGATATTTCATTTAGTGCAAATATAAATTGATTTTTCCTACCAGATTCAATAGAATGTTCAATAGAACATTCCAGGATCTTCGTTTGGTGGGCCCTAGGCAATGGTCTTTTGTGATGTGGCACCCACATTATGGAATTGTCTCACTTGTCCCAGAAATGAGGTCATTGTCTTTATTTCTGAGCCTTCAAATGTCTCTCAAGATCTGGTTATGCCAGAAGATCTGGAGACCCCAGGGGATGGGTGAACTTGTAAGAGGGCTCCTTTATTATTAATATTTCTCTGCCTATTATTTTCTTTTTTTAGTTTTCTTTTATAGTTTTAATGCTTTTTAAATAATTACTATATTATTATAGATAATGACTGCTTTATATTTTTGCTTTTTACTGGTTTGTTGTATGCCACTCAGAGTCACTTTTTATGAGATGGGCAGCTATATAGATTTGATTAATAAATAAATAAATATGAAGTCCTCAAGAACCTTTTTAAAAATAGAATTACTCTTTTTGTTCTTTTGATTTTCACACCAGAGATTTTTTTAAATATGAATTTCCTCAATGTATGTGCTTTCAAAAGAGATTTTTTAAAAAATATCCATGAAGACATTTTATTGTAGGAGGACAGCTGTGTTAGTCTATGGTGGAAAAAAAAATCAGAAAGTGTGTGGTAGCACCTTTTCCAGCTAACAATTTTTTTTTAAAGCCAAAAGCTTTTTATTAGTCAGAAAAGGTGCTACCAGACTCTTCCTGATATAAAAACAACTCAAATAAGCGAGTATGTTATTTTATTAATGAGTTGGTAACGGGAAAGTTTTAACTGATCTGCACACTTCTACAAGGAACAGGATTAGGATCTATTAGAAAACTGAATCTTAGGTGTTCTACTCCCTTATAAAAATAGAGCTCAACAACCTGTGGAATTAAAGTCCTTAGTCTTTTAAAAATTATCCTCAAGTATTCACACCATTGACTTTGTAAACATTTGGCTGCTTAAATCATACATGACAAGGCCCATGGAAAGCCATTTATTGGTTCCTGCTCTGGGGAATCCATTGCTCTATGCTTGCAGCATGAAGATTTGCCTCTACCCTTACCTCTCTATCAACATATTTACACTCTGATGTAAAGGCATTCAGAATTTATTGCCATTTTCCTTGGGAAATATATATGTATGTCAGCACACAAGAGTGCTGGAGCTTTACTTGCCACATATTTTATGCTGTACAATGATCCTTGCCTTGGTGTCTGCAGTAGCAAGGCTTACTAAACAGCTTAGCACCAACC
>NW_015386490.1:194982-212945 GCF_001527695.2 Protobothrops mucrosquamatus
CTAATCAATTTTATCTGTATCAGCAACTTTCATCATTTTTACCAATCATTCCTCTATTGTACATATTGCCAAAGCTTTCCATTTGGGGGGATAAAAATATATACATCCTGAGGTCATTATGTAATTTTTGTGTGATGACATCATGACATTATGATATCATCATAGGTTGTTTCATAGGTCTATACTTGAATTCAAATATGTGCACCTAATCCCAAAAAATCCCTGTTGAAAAAAAAAATGGCCTTGGTGGTCTCTCACATTTAGATATTTCAGGCAAGCCGTAAGATATCTCTTTTATATGCCCATGCCTGACTTCTGCAGAACCACCACATGCAATTTGGCTCTCTGGGTTTCTCTCTCTTTTCAGCTAGCCAGACATCTAGCAACTAACAGTAGTGCATCTCCTTCCCACTAATCTTAAGTAAAAATAATTCAGACTTGAGGGTAATTGTGCACTTACAGTACTAACTATAAAGAATGAGTCCTTATTACTGATATTTAAACAGAAACATCACTCTCTTGGAAAATTCTAGTTCATATTAGGGTTAATCAGCAGAATGGGTTGTCTTCAGGAGTTGTGGGTGCATCATCACTGGAAGTTTTTAAGAAGAGATTAGACAACCTCTTGTCTGACATGGTATAGGGGCAGCAGCTTAAGATGGGGATTGGACTAAGAGACCTTCAAAGTCCCTTCCAACTCTGTTATTCTGTTATCTGTTATCTTGAAGATCCCTTTCCACTTTTAGAGGTCTGGAACTGAAGGGACAGCCTTCTGAATCTCCTCATATTAGCTGTCTTACATCCAGAAACATCATCTTACAGTAAGCAATGATATGGCAGAAGGTGATGTGATATTTCTACCAACTACTTTGGATTGAGCCTTGTGGGCTTTTTGTTGTTTTTCGTTTTCATTGAATTGATTGTACTACTACTGATACTGTTGTACTAATACTAAATATGCTGCAAATAGAGACGAGAGATATTCTAAATGAATAAAAATAGATCAGCAAAAATACTACTTGAAGAAAGTCAGTTTAGTAATTATAAGAAAGGAACTGGAGAGGCAAAATATTATGGGAAACAGAAGTTTCTTCTCTTTCTTTAATGCAACAACAAATCAATCACCCGAGTTCAAAGCAATATTGTACCTATTTAAAAATAGCTAAGCAAACATGAAGTATTTGGGAAAGTGGCTACTCTGGTTAGATGATAGATTCTGTTGCTTAATATTTTGAATTTGTCTTTCAGGGTTTAATTTGTAAGATTGGCTTTCAGAGTTTGAATTCAGCATTTCTGGGCTGCTGGCCTTTGTAAACATTCTCGGAAATAACCTGGGAATGGTTGAGTGGTTCGGTCTATCAGGGACAGTTTCTCTCAGTAAGATGTGGTTTGGCTCAACCATCCAAACCGCTTACACCTGGTTTACTTCAATACTGTAGGCAGGATATGGTTTAAAATCTAGAAAGCAAGAATCTGAAAATAGCAGATGTTTTATAACACAACACAAAAGTTTTGCTCTCTTTCATATTCAAATAGTCAATGTAATCCAAATAATAATTTTTAGAAATGAACCATATATGAAAAAAGAGTTCTGACTCAAGTTTCTGCACTGGTTAAAGTTCAGGTGAAAACCAAAACTAAGCAATTTGGATTCCATCCCTTTCCCTCAACATGCATATCAACCAAGAGACTGATATTTAACTTGCTTCTTTTCCAAATTTATAGAAGCACTGGGTAAGCTCTAATCTTCTGTCTTTCCTTTTCCTACAAAAGTTGGTAAAACTTGAAGCTGGATTCAGACTTCTTCAATCCACAAAGGGAGTGCTGATCCACTCAAGAACACTTTACAGCAAACTTGGAAAACTGAGTGGGATTCACTCTGTAAAATAATCAGCTTGGTCCTGCTTTAGAATATAAGCTCCTATAAGAACTGCTGGATGGGCAGCTTCCCAATGGAAGGAAACTCCAACTTAGATGATGATGATGATGATGATGATGATGATGATGATGATGATGATGATGATGATGATGATGATGATGATTGATCATCGCACAGTCAGCCAGATGTGCAGACTGGATTTGGCATTTTTGTCTACCTATCGAGTCCTTACCAAGGACCTGGCAGATGTGGATGTTTGATGGTATTACAGATATTGTCGCAGGATAAAAGCAGTTCCTAGTAAGGCCGTCTTTTGCAATTGACTAATGGTGAATTTGTCAATGCCAATGGTGTTCAAGTGGTGCTCCAGTTATTTTGGGATTGCACCCAAGGCACCTATTACTATTAGTACTACCCTTGCTTGCCTTTGCCACAGTCTTTCTATTTCTATTTGTAGGTTTTTGTATTTGTTATCTTCTCCAGTTCTTTCTTGTCTATTCTTCTGTCTCCAGGCACTGCCACATCCACTATCCAGACTTTTTTGTTTTTCTTATCAACAATTGTTAAATCTGGGGTGTTGTTTTTGTTGATGTTGTTGTTGTTGTTGTTGTTGTTNTTATTATTATTATTATTATTATTATTATTATTATTATTATTATTATTATTATTATTCATTAGATGTGAACCTCAGTCAACTGAACATTCAAATTGACTGGCGCTGATGGTTGACATGGGTTGCTACCAGCATCCTAGGTATCAACCAGGTACCTCCTTAAAATGTAAGATGTTCCGAGTAGCGCAGTTTTTTTCTAACATTGCTGGAGTTATTGCAGGAAGCTGCAGTTTCTTGAAATATTTTGCAAAGTTTTTGGACATAGTTCCCAGTGCCCTGATGACAATGGGTATCACTGTTACATGTTTCATCCATAATCGTGCAGTTTCAATGGCCAGGTCGCGATATTTCATAATTTTTTCCAGTTCTTTTTCTTCAACTCTGGCATCTCCTGGTATAGCGATATCAATCAGCTGTACGCTTCGATTCTCTACAACTGCAATATCTGGTGTATTGTATTCCAAATGGCGATCTGTCTGTATTTGAAAGTGTCATGTTCCTGACTAATGAAACAAGATCTTCTAATGAAACAAGATCCCACAAGATCTTCACCCTCTCATTCTCAACAACTTTTTCCACCCTATGTTCCCACGACTTTTTGGGCACAGGCAAGCCCTGCTCTCCTTCATAGTCCTGGCTGCTTTGAAGATGATTGCCATTCCTTCCAAAGAGTTGATTTTCAAGGCAAACAAAACATGTACTGCAAGCCAGAGTAAGGAAGTGATTGCCTGCCACTTTTTCTATTTCCTCATTAACTACCTGGAGCAGGAGCTCTGTAGGATACAATAATTGACATAAAGATAATGGTATGAAATAGTGAGAAGACTTGGGAGGAGAAATGGAGAAAATTCCACATCTGAATGTTTTTCTGTTAAGATGATCAGTAATTTACATATTTACTTTAGAAGATGCAGGATAAACATTAGTTACCAATACTAAAACTCAGAATAAAGGAGCCATCTCTTAGAATATCATTTATTTCATAAGGAGGTCTCTATCCACAACATCAAAGAAAAATATTGCTGGATAGCTCCTGCATACAACAAATATTTTAGAGGCAACCTATATGTTCTCCATTGCTTTTAATGATTTATCTAGTTATATTCTGGTCTTTGTAATTTAAATATTTTCCACCCCAATTGGATTCAATCTGTATCATCATATGCAGCTAGTTCTGGCAGAATGAATGAGAGATCTCTAATGCAGAGGCAAATAAAAGCGAATCTTATAATTTTCTCTTAGTTTTCAACGTAAAATCCTATCTGCTTGTTTTCTGTTTTGATTTTTGGCACTTTCCATGCAAAGGTTGTCAAATATTTAGGTTCATAGATACAGTATCATTGCATAAATAGTATGTTTCATATGTGCAATGACATTATGATGCATGTGATAGGAACCAGGTCTGCCAGCTACAAAAACAAACATGAAAAATAAAAGCAAATTCATTCAGATTTGTTTTTCATACTACTTTTTATCAAATTAGTTATACTTTGCTTTAACATCAATCAAATGTGGGTGGATTTTATAAATGAATGCACAAATTTATTATTTAACTTATTTCAGCAACCTCACATTCTACTGGCAATTATA
Source organism: Protobothrops mucrosquamatus (assembly GCF_001527695.2). Lineage (NCBI taxonomy): Eukaryota > Metazoa > Chordata > Lepidosauria > Squamata > Viperidae > Protobothrops > Protobothrops mucrosquamatus. Next base: position 199,065 of record NW_015386490.1, read on the forward strand.
TTTCACTGGAATAGAGTTCATGAGATGAGTCTTCTTGATTTCACTGAGTTGTTTGCACTTTATTTATGCTGTTTGATTGCAACTGATTAGAGTTTATACTGTTTGGGGCTGTTTCCAGGTATTTGGTTGAATGAAATGAATACAGGAATCTTGGAAGGTGAAGGCATAAATATAAGATTTTTTGTGTGTTTCCATGTACTGAAAGCCAATGCCTATAAGTGTTATGTAAGTGCCTTCTGAAGATGAATTTAATGTGCTTAAAAAATATCTACAGATCTTGGTGTTGAATTGGGGTTGATTGGTGTTGCTGATGAAGTAACCTAGAACTATGGAGAAATTTCCTGACAGTGAAAATAATTAAATAGTGGAATGTACTCCAACACTGGAAGTTTTTAAGAAGAGTTTGAACAACCATTTCTCTGAAATGGTATAAGGTTTCCTGCCTCAGCAAGGGGTTGGACTAGAAGACCTCCAAGGTCCCTTCCAACTCTGTTATTCTGTTATTTCTGAAAGCCCACATAGACTTAAAAAAAGACTACAATCCTTTTATTTCTGAAAAATAATGTACAGTATGTTTTGAATTTATATGTCTTACAATATTATATTCTTTTGTTTTTATTTTGGCCTATTAAAAAACTGCTGTTATTGTAAAATGCAATTATTCATTTATTGCTCAGTCATAGAAACAGCTATCAATATTTAGAAATATAGTTTTGTATTTCCCATCTATGTTTCCACTTCCCAGGTACATTACAACTCGGTTGTTAATGGTAGTTCATTGTTACAGGTTGCTTTTGCTCATATTACATAAACAATAATCTGTGAAAGCAAAAAACAAACAAACAACCTCTTATGAAACCTTGAAGACTAAGCAATTAAGGCAAGGTTTTGTAGATTTGTGCTTTTTTAACAGTTTTATGAAGTATATTTTCAGAAGAATGGCTGGATTAAAAAAATGTATGTGTCCTTGTATTTATAAATAACGTGAAATTCAACGCAAGAAAAAATCCATTCCATGACATACAATGTACACTTGGTTTCATCCCTGTCCATCCAGTAGTTAATTTAAGCAGTCTTCTGCAGCTTGGGGACTGAATTCCAGAGAACAGAAACATTATCTTACCTTCCTCATGGATTTTCTCACTGACATAGGCTTCAGACAAACAAAGCTGCAAATCAGTAATCATAAAGTAATCTACATCACCTTTATTATAATGATTTCATATGCTTGTCTGTTGCAACTATTTCCAAAATTCTTGGCAAGACACCAGACCACATGAAAGTGACTTGTTTATTACCACCCTTTAGAACCGACATTCTATGATTTTTCTTCCTATTTTTTTTCCCATCAAATGTTGGAAGATCAGTGCACATGCACATAACCATGACTTCTCCAAGTTATCTAACCTAATACACTTGAAAACATTCCATAACAAACTGGGGAAAACATACCACCCAATCTGTATGACACAATTGGTTAGATGTTTACCGCCTGCAGCTCCTTAGTTCTGGCCTTCTCTCTTCATATGGCCTGGGGTGAAAGGTTGCACACGGGTTGTTGTTGTTGTTTGGGGGATTCTATGATCTCCAAACAATTCTTAGAGTGTGGTGTGAGGCTGTAAGTTAACATTTGTGTGGTGCTGTTTGTTATTATTCTATTACACAGATATTTAGAAAAGCCAAAATCCTTGTGAGGTTTCTTCTGATTGTTCCAAAAAGAAAACATTTGCATTCTGTAGGCCATGATTGGGAACACATGTATTTTCCCCACCCCATTTTAGTGCTGCTCTCTATTGCTAATATCTCAGAAAACAAGCCAGAGCTGTATTCTTTGTGGTTCTTTAATTTGAGAAACTCAACTGTAGCTATTAGACTTGCTATATTCCCCATAGATAAATCCCATCACAGAGTACTGGACCTAACCAAGGGCAGGAGGAGATATGGGTGATTGACTCGGACAATGTTATGCATATGATCCGAAAGGAGTGAGGTGACAATTTTATGTTAGTTAAAGGCATGAAGAGCAAATCAAGCAAATACTTTTGAAAAAGTATTTGGGTAATGCTGTTCATTATTATTCTATTACACAGATATTTAGAAAAGCCAAAATCCTTGTGAGTTTTTTTTTGTCTTTAAACAGCCTATGTAAAATTAGGACTTTTATGTACAATATGGTGATAAGAGATACATTTATCCTGGAAGACAGAAAAATAAGTGATGGTATGTTAGGCTATCAAAAATTTGAAAATGACTGTTGCGAACATGAGAGAGAAGACTTGGCTTTTGTCCCTTCACACATCTAGGATCACAAACTTCATTTGCTAGAAAGGACAAGGTTTTGCCTATATTTGTTTAATAGAAAGTTTATGAATCAATGAGTTCAAATTAAAATTTATTGAAATATTAGGAATAATTTCTCTCAATATCAGCTGTCTACTGGTTAAATAGTCTGTTGATTCTTCTTTCAAGAAACTAAATGTCTGCTTTTCAGCAGTGTTTTACTTATTCATTTATATTTATTTATATCCTGCCTTTTATAAATAACTCAGGGTGGCGAAGACATACAAACTTCTTCTCCTATTTTCCCCACAACAACAATCCTGTGAGGTGAGTTGGGCTGAAAAAGAGTGACTGGCCCAAAGTCATCCATCCAGCTTTCATGCCTAAAGTGGAGCTAGAATTTACAGTCTCCTGGCTTCTAGCCTGGTGCCTTAACCACTAGACCAAACTGGCTTTTCTTTAACCCTAGCACAGCGGTGTAAAAGCTTCAAAAGAATCCTTTACTTTGATGATACATCTGCTTCATGACAATGCACACTCCTATTGTTTTGAAACATGAAGCGAAGATGTTGCACTTTTGGCCTCATGTCACTCCCAGGCTTTATCTGCCAGTTGTGTTCCAATACCTACAAGAAGCATTTCTGATCTGCATGTAGGAACAGTCTTCAAATGCTTCCAGTTTTTATTTCACCAGTGCTAATTAGCTCCTACATAGGCCTCAACAGTAGATGATCTTTAAGATTTTTATAGCTCTTAATGGAGTATGGTCCATTTTCTAATAGAATCATGACTTCATACTGTAGAGATAGAATTATGTGAACAGAAGTCCAGACTGACCACTGGATCCACAGAACAGGTTCTACTTGTTTAAGAAATAAATATATTTTTCTTTGCCTTCTTAAAAGGGTAATTGCTGTAATTCTACAAAAGGAATGGCCAGTAAGTCATAAGGAAAGTTTAACCGGTATCATCTAAAATTTGTTAAAGTTACAATGGAAAGTAACATCTGGCTGATGAAGAATTTTTGTAATGGAAAAGCTTATAATTATGTTGTAGTTCTTAAATTAACTTAACAAAGGTATTGTCCTACTGAATAATGTCTACATTTCTCTGTTCAGTATGTGGCAGAACATTCCGTGCTAACATCGATCTTATCAGCCATCTACGGACACACCGTTGATGGCCCATAATCCATAAGATGTCAAGGTCTTCATCGAAATCGATAGACGAACAACAATGGCTATTGAAGGCACACAACATTTGTGATATTTGTTTTTCCCAATGGAATGAAAAAAATTAATGTAGAAGGTGAAATTCAGGGTTTTTAATTTGACATTACGCAGTTTGAATGGAAAACACTGGCATTGCAGTGGCAGAGTATGGGCTTCAGACTAATAGAAAATAAAACCCATATAAAAGTAATAATAATGAATATGTTGTTTTATTAATTTGGCTTAAAAATGAGTGGAAAACAAATGAAACAAATACAATTTTAATCCCCCAAACAGATAATAGAACTAATAAAATGACTTCCAGAAACTTAATAATTACTAATTAGATAATAAATTACCAAACAGACACTTTAAGTGTTACATCCCATAGATATAATTATTGATTAGTCTCAAAAAGATGGCAACTTTTTTATCATCCAGACTACAAGAGTGAAGATATCTTTAAATATACCTGAAAAAGAAAAGTTTCTGTATTTAAACTGTCAAAAATAGACGTGTATTTAATTTGTATTTTGGAATAAATTATTCACCCTGAAAGAATAACTGAAGCTCCTGGTTGTGAATTAGACAGAAAAGAATTTATTTGCTAAGAATGATTTTGTCCTAACCAAAGCACCAGTATGATTTTTTTTCCTCTAGAAAGAGGGAAATCATTGTCTTCAACTTCGTTTGATTTTTAAAATAAAAATTTGAGGATGACAATGCGGTTGTTTCCATATTCTGCAAGCAGAAAAATGTCAACCAAAGTGTTTACATATTTACCTTATAAAATGCCCACGTATTTTGCAAGATTTCCCCCCAAATATAATATATTTTTTCATGTTTTCCCTTTAAGGATTTATTTTGAAACTTTCATATATAATCTCATTCCCAGGGGTCACACAAAAGGCATACTGTCATCATTAACACAACAATATAATACATACAATCAAACCAAACCAAACCACAGCCTTGTATAACAGTGAGGGTAACACTTGGATTTTATATAAATAAATATAAAAGAGATAAGTCCCAAAGGCTTACAAGTATTTGGCCTTGCTCTAGAATAAGCAGAGCTGCTGCACAATAAATCTTGGGGGTAAGTATCCTTCTGTTTTACCTCTTTATAAGTAGGACTGCAAATGAGCCTTTCTTCTTGCTCTTACCCAGTATGAAGAATTAGTCTGGTAGAGCGATAAATAGCACTACTTCCATTTAGAAAGTTACTAATATCCGATACATTTTCAGCTCTTAACTTGTTGCAAAATCTGAAAATATATTCCAGATATAAGTAGATTTTGACTTGAATAAAGGTTTGCAACTGTGCAAATGCATTTCCTTTTCATCTTTCCACTAGACTGTATCACTTTATTCATAGCTTTTTTTAGTCTAGTACACTTTACACTGGCAGGAGATTCTAGAAGGCATATTTTATAAACATCTGGAGGGCATCAAATTGAGGATGGTTGTTTTGGTGTTTCAGATGTTTTCCCTGCATCCCCATTTTGCTGGCAATTGCTCCTTATTTTGCATTTTCCACATATAGTCCTGCACACAAAAAAATCACTCATTAACATGACCATTCAAATAAATTATTGCTTGACAATTGAAAATATGAAAATTTAAATAGTATTGATGAACAGATTTTGGAAATAACATGCAAAGCTAATTTTATGAACATGTAGTATATATCTGCTAAAAATGACAAATAAACAGATTAAATCAATAATTTCATCAATCTGGAACAACTGCTGGAATTTTCATATCATGCTACTGTCCTTCTGTACAATTTGAATTTGAGCCTATTGCAAAATATGTTGATGGTCACTAGAACGTGAATGGCAAACAAACAAATTTATGGAGGACAAGGTCAGCCTAGCTGCAATATCATAAGCCACAGGTCTCTTGATACCAGTTTTTAGGGAACATGAATTGGAAATTAGATGTACATTTCTCCTTTCTGTAGGCTTCTCAAAGCCATGCAGTTAGTCACTGTAGAGCAGAATGGATAAGACTGACTCTTCTTAAAATAGGGATCAAGAATTTAATAAGACTGAACAAGTGCTGCTTAGATTCACTGCTAACTTTTTTCCATATCTGTCTTCCATTTTAAAAATAAATGATCAGACTGTCAGACAACCATTCAGATAAATACTGTCTTTGAATGTTTGGCAGCCTATAGAAAATCATTACTGCTGGAACTATATAATTCATATGCATTTAAAATAGCTCTTGTAGGACAGGAACAGCCCATCAGAGTTATTATATGGGGTAACATCAACTTAATATATCTCAAAAGAAATGAAGCGTTGCTGAAAAATACGTTTAGCAGCACTGTATGTCTTTGACAACCATCTCCTAGCTGAAAGTAGACAAGAATAACAGCAAAAAGAAAAAGAAAAACCAAAAATAACCCAACCATACAGATAGTATAAGGGTATCTTCTATAAAAGAACAGAGCCTAATTTCAACCATTATATATATACACATACACATACACACACACACACACACACACACACACACACAAAATTTAGTGTGGCCAATAAAAGCCCAGTTAATTTCTAAATCAACATGTAGCCAAGTCAGCCACCCAGTAGCTCAATCCTTCGGCAATATTACCAGCGTGCAAACAATCTATACTAAAGTGATCAGCTTCCCTCTGGCCTGCCAAAGGGATGCGTTAACTGAGCCCAAAATATGACAGGAGGAAATTTATGTGCAACTTTTACACATAATATCTCATTATGACTCTCCCCAATCTTTCAATTTTAAAAATAAACGGCCTTTGTAATGATTTTACCAGGAGCATGTTGGAAGGAAGATTGAAAACTAAAGAGAGAAAGGGGTTTTAGCTCTCATTTCCCTTCCACTTTCTCCTGCTTCCCCCTCCCCTTGGCTCCCCTTCTACTCTTCTCAGCTTTTGCTTTAATTTTCCTGAAGATGTTTCCACTCAATTTAAGAAGAAATGGAATTTTTCCTCTCTTCATTTCTTTCATTTCTTCTTCTTTCAGTTTTGGTCAGGGGTTTCAACTGACAGAGTGGCTGACTTAACAAAACCCCTGTCAACAGCAAAATCATACACATTCACACACACAGAGACACACAGACACACAGACACATACACACATACATGATCTGGGAGAGTGTTATTTTTTAGCAATGCGTATATAGCAGAAGCAGAGATGGTTATTGTTTTTCAAGGAAATAAATGAACTTTGGCTGGATGCATCTAAACAAAGGATGACAACTTGGCAGGCCAAAGGCTAATTTGAGCTAAGCCCTGCTGATGACCTAAATTTTAATAAAGCAATATTAAGATATTCACCCACAGCTCTATTCATTGGCAAATAACAGACATTTTTTTCCAAGTTGTGAGAAAGAGATGATTCTAAGTTTTAGTGCATTATTTCTGTTCTGAATTTTGTTATGTAATATTGTGGCTCTAGTTGACTGCATGTATTTCACAATTATAAAAACATTACTAGTAAATGTTGCTTATTTGAACAAGGAACCCTTCCCATACTGCCTTATTAAGGCAGTCAGCTAATCTGGCAAAATATATTCCTAGCTAAGATACTGTTTTTGAATTGGAAGGAGGTCTTTAGAGCAATGTTTCTCAACCTCAACAACCTTAAGATGTGTGACCTTCAACTCCCGCCATTCACCAGCCAGCAGATGTAATCCAGCAGCTTAAAGTTGCCAAGACTAAGAAGCATTGCTTTAGATCAAAGGTCCCCAACCTTTTGGGCACCAGGGATAGGTTCTGTCGAGAGAGGTTTTTCCATGGACCGGGGGGTGTGTGGTTTTGTGTGCTGCCTGCATCTCGTGGATGGAGCTTTGCTTGTTTGTGCGGACTAGTTGCTGGCATGCAGCAGCCCGGTACTGGTCCATGGATCAGGGGTTGTGGACCCCTGCTTTAGACCATCAAGGCCTTTCCTCAGTGGAGGAGCCCAAATCAAAGTATCCCAGATGGGTAGATGTTTCACCTCTCCTTAAATATATCCAGTAAGGGAAGGGTAACTAATTCCACTGCCAAATTGTTCATAGTTTTAAGAATGGTCCTTATATAGAGATGGAAGGTAGAACCTGATATAATATCTGATGTAGTGTAATTAAATACCCTACAACTAAATGTGGAAGGCAGATTTGCAACACATGTAGAATATTCATTTGTAATCTTGATTCTCCTATACTACTCCTATTAATATCCACAGGTCCCTGCCAAATTGGTAGCAGAATTGCAATACAATAGCAGCTGATAACTACCTGATTCTACAATATGAATATAGAATGAAAGAGCACAGTTAAGGGAGACAAACAGGAATGGAAATGGTAAAAACTAAAAAGCATCTAAACCACATTGTAGCTTAATGCAATTTCTCAATCTTTTGAAAGCTGAGAGGCACACTGAGAATGTTGAGAGCATATTATGGACAGTCTTACAAAATGGCTGCCAGGATGAGTGTAGCCAAGAATAAAATACCCATTTAAAATAGGATTGGTGACTGAAGTCACACAATATTTTATTTTCTAATTCTATGGGGGCCAAGGAATTTATGGGGAACCAAAGCACATCTTTCAAAATAAACATTATGATTAAAAGAATATTTAAAAAAAAAATATCGGTGGAATGGGGAGCCCAATTTTTTTCAAGAAAGGCATTGCCTGTTATACTGGTACACATGAAATTTTGTTTGTAAATTAATATTATCCTAGAAAGGTAAAATACTCTTCAAATCCTAGTGACTTCATAGGGATGTCCAGGTAGGTTTTTTTTTTAATAGCACTATGGAAGTGTCATTTATTGCCACCATCTAGGATGTTTTTGGTACTTCCCAGTGTAGTTACAGCCCTGGAATTTTCTGAGGACCTCCCAGTCCTAAACATGTTGCATTGTTAGCTGGGCAACACAATGTGAAATCCTTGCTAACATAAGCTTTTAAAATAATCTTCTAATCTTGGCTGCCTCACTGGACTTCCCAATCAATTTACCACCAAATAGTCAGGAATTATGGGAGTTGTAATCTAAGAAATTCTGATATAAACCAACTAGAAGAAAGCTGTTTTAGCAGATAATGAGGAAATATCCAGCTATTAAACAATGACTGATAACAATAGCTGGTGGCTGTCCAGCTGTCAAAAATGCCTTCTTATACATGAGATGACTTTTTGATCTTGGAAAGAAAAACAGTCCCTTATTCAACTTCATCCGTTTACTTCTTATTCCCAAAGGAAATATTTAGGGGACCACCAGGAAGGAACTGGTGGGCAGACAAGTCTAGTTCTCAGACCACACTCTGAGAAATATTACCTGATTTTAAAACCCAGAGCAAGCATTGGGGGGAATGGGGTGGGGAATATATATATTTTCTCATGAAAATGTGTTTTCCTCTTGAGAATATAGCAGTGGTGGTAATGTGGGAAGTTAGTCTTCAAAAGTGGGAAACATTTTATTTGCCAATACATACTGACTGAGCTTCCACTGAGGTTCTATTTAAAAAATGAATATAACCAAACAAGAAATAATTGGGGTGGATTAATGTAATCTCTCTCCTCCCCATTTTATTCAATCTTAACATTTACAAGTATTAAACAAGCCAAATAGAATGTAACTCTGATATGCAGTACCTAACCTTTCAACTCTTTAGAATATCAAAACGAGATCGCATTCCAACATACCTAATTTTCAAGAAATGCCATCCATTGATTTTTAAGGGCTTATGAAAGGTCTAGCTTTTAGGGAGTCTTCAAAGTAAGGATTGGCCATTACTGTTTTAAATCATTTAAATCATCAGCATTTTAAATCATTTCTAAAAGATGGATGCTAAGCCCAAAATAAGAGAGACTTGATGAAATCCCAGATGAACTCTAAAACAATGTAAAGCCGTAATTCTCCTCTAGTCAATAAACACAATGCTTATGCTGTATTAGAAGACTGAACAAAGGAACACTGCATACCACCAAGGTTCAATGATGTAATTGAATAGAGTGAAATGTTTATCTTTTTTTCTTCTTCTTTCAGATTTGCTAGCTTTCTCTTTTTCTTTCTTTCTGATTGGAAAACTGGAGAAGGAGAAGACAACATAGGGCAGCTCTTAAACTAATCTACCTTTCCTCTAAGTTTCAGGGTGAAGAAAAGGACTAGGGCACCATAAGATTTCTTAGAGGCAACATTGATCTTACTCTGCCCTTAGTTGTTTCTGGCACAAACACTTTGAGATTTTTCATCCTTGGAAAATTACCAGACATGTTGTTCCAAGGTCTGTGAACTGCACCTTAAACATTCCATATATCCTTGTATGCTGTATTTATCTTATTATAATCCCCTGTGACTGATCCACAACTGCAACTTTCTGAAAATTAATTGAAAATGTATGCATCTGCAGACATAAACACTTTTCTTTGTGTGGATATGTCAGTGTCAATGACTTTGAGAAAAGGACACTGGAAAACTCTAGTGGTTTTTTCTCTTCCATAAGTCTTAGTTCTTAGATTATTCCAATAGAGCCATAATGCATGTACATGTAGTCATTTCAAAAAGTAGGAAACAACTTCTTTTCTCAGTTCACTTATTGGACTGATTTGTTCTAGTTGTTCAATATAAATGCTTGACTCATTTCCCTTCTCTATTAATAACCACTGTTAACCCTGTAAGTTAGAAAAATTGCAGAATGAACAGCTTCAATATTCTACTGTTGATCAGTTAAAAATTCTCTTTAGTAAGAAAATATCAACATCTTTTAAATCCCCTGTACATCTGCACCCATTGAGGCACCAATATGATAACAGAGGGCCAATTTGGTGTAATAGTTAAGGTGATGGGCTAGAAACCCGGGGACTGTCGGTGGTAGGCCTCCCTTAAGGCATGAACCCAGCTGGGTGACTTTGGGCCAATTAGTTTCTCTCAATCCAACCCACCTCAGAAGGTTATTGTAGGGAGAATAGGAAGACATTAGAGGTGTTCACTGCCTCTATTTGGGACTAATAATAATAATAATGTCTGATATGAAGCTGATGAACTTGCAGAACACTTTCCTCTGTGCAAATATAGGTTGTCAGTTAGTCCTCACCTACGCAATTGGGATTGACAACTTCATTGTTAAATAGCACAGTAATAAAGCAATATGTCACGTGTCAATGCCCAACTTACAACATCATTTAATCATCAACCTCTGGCTGAGGTTGCTAACAAATCATTTGTGATCATTAAGCATGATGTCATGTGACCATGACTTACAACTTTGTGCTGGCGTTTGCTTGTCAGAACCCAGATGTGAAGGTTGCCAATGACTTTGTAATCTTTGTAAATGCATGCCAATTGCCAAGCACCCAAATCACAATCGTGTGTGTGTGTGTGTGTGTGTGTGTGTGTGTGTGTGTGTGTGTGTGAGAGAGAGAGAGAGAGAGAGAGAGAGAGAGAGAGAGAGAGAGCACTGCAATGGCCACAACTTTAGAGATTGGTTGTAAGTCTCCTTTTCATTGGTCCCATAACTTCAAAACGTATTTGAATGAGTGGTACTAAGCAAGGATTACATATAAGCTAAAGAAAAATAAAGAATGGCTTCTGAAATGCTTTCCTTCTACTGACAGGGGAAAAGTAGGATATATATTTTCTTTTGTGTAACAAAGTAATCTGATATGCATCTATCTATGTACCTTTTACTTCAGGAACTAATTAAGATGTGTGCATCTTTGTTGCCTTTGTGCTGTATCTTTCTGTTTTCATCATGTTACATCTCTGTTTCTGTATACACATGTGCACTGGGAAGGCAGGATGGGATGCATATGGTTCAGTCTTGGTTACCAGGAGAGGGAAAGGAGAAAGACTTAGAATGAAGCCCTCAGCAACATTCTGAGCTGCTGCCCAATTGCCTTTCCCAGTGGGATTATTTTTCTGGATTTATTCTTCTCTGGAGTCTGAGTGGCATGGTGACCTAGAAGTGGGACTCTTGCTTCACAATCAGGAGCCTGTGAGATCGATCGTAGGTAGTGGGCATATATTTCGCTCTCTGGGAGCAATGAATACTTGTCTGCTGCAAACTCCACATAGGCATCAGGAAGGGCATATGGCCAGTAAATGCTCGAGCTCCATTCAATCGCCCCAACTCCACCCCGATGCAAGGAATTACAGGGTCATTCAAAGAAAAAAAATTCTTCTCTGGAGTCCCTACTCCATTCCACATCATTTTCCATTGAAACTTTCTTTGGCTTTTCCTCCATACCCAATTTAAACCCATTCTGTTTAGTTTCAGAGTTTATCCTGCTGATGAGAGTCAGAGTCTGGAGTCCCTTAATGTAATTTATCTCCAATGTTCCATTGGGCTGCAAAGAATAACAAAAAGTGTGAGCAGTTACAGGGCTGGGCTAGGAGTCAGGAAACCTGAATTCATTCCAATTTAATTTCATCTCAGGAAAGCTTTACTGCAAGCCACTGGGCTGATTACCAGCTTTCAGCTTAATTTACCACATATGATTGTTGTGAAAATAAAACAGAACTGTAATAAACAAGTCAATTAATGAGGAAGTATGCACATATTAGAGAAATTTCCAAACTGGGTATTAAACAGACAAAACAGGATGTGGGCAGTGATGGGAATAAAGAAGAAAAAAAAGATGTTGCTTATAAAAGCACTGTTACCCTGATTTCCAAGTAATGCCAACATTAAGATGTTGATTTGAGGTAATTTATCATGACCAACTTGGTTGAGTTTAGCTAACAATAAATAGTGTTTATTTTCAAGTAAACGCCATTAAAGACTTAGTTATTGTAATCTCATTAAATCTGGGGATTTATTTATTTCCAACAACTTAGTATCTCAGTTGGCTTTCAAAAGATGTCCATGGCGACAGAGAACTTTATTGAAAAAGCTCAGTAAGCTAATTTATGTTACTAATTGTAGACCAAGCATCTGTCCTCTTCAAATGTTTCTCCAACCTGCTTAACAACATCTGATTTGTCTTCTCTCCTCTCGGGCAGATTTGTGGGAATAAAAAATGGTATTGGATCATTTTCCAATTTCTCTTCTTATGGCACATCATCTGCTTCTTACAATGTTTTTAGAATAGGCAGAAGGTCTACTTCTGTTATTAATTTCTAACTATTGAAAGGGTGCTTTGGGGGAGGTAACCAATTTTGGGGTGTGGTGCATCTTATTGCTATGCTTTTTATATAATTATATTGACATGACTGTACATTTAAGGATATAATTGACCTTAGCTGGGGCATAATATTATTAAATGAAGGGAGTGTCCCAAAGTTCAACCACACTCATGTATTTAACCTGTCAAATAATTTAAAAATCATGTTGAATGGCTGAAATATTAATTTTTTTTGACTAGCCACTTCTCTAAGGAATTGGATTCAAACCCAGTCAATACTGATCCTCAGTTTGATTCTCTCATCAGCCCCTTACAGCATTCAGCTCATGCCAAATTGAAACCCTTTAAAAGATGTATTCAATATTTATTAAAATATTTTTAGTCAGAGGGCAGACATATTTGAATGACCTTTTTTGAATACATTAGGAATAATCTGATAGGTGAACTTTCTTTGCCAGCGCTCTCTTCAAAGTATTAATTCAACATGTTGGAAAATGTCTTATTCTGTATCTCCTTTTTGTGCTAGAAACTTAGTCACTCTGATGCTGTCTCAAGGGCTGAACAGAGATTTATTTGTGGCATTCTTGCAAAACTTGAGGAAACCACAAAAAGTCTCAAACTTCAGCCCATGTTAAATAAATGGAGAATGCATATATTTAGTACATGATCTTGAGAAAAACATGCATGCATAAACATACATAGGCACAAAAATATACACAATATAGTGTGCGTCTGTCTGAGGAAAAGACAGACAGAGATGAAAATTTTGTCATTTACACATGGCAGAAAAAAACCACTTATTTTTAAGAAGAACAAAGGAGATTTATACAATTGTTATATAATTATTTATAAAATGTAGTCTATTTTGCACTGCATGGAAGATTGCCAAATAATGATGATCTCTTCAAAGTATACCGAACCAATCCCTTCATAGAGAAGCATTCTTCACCATTTGTTTGTTTTATGTATTTAAAAAATGTTCAAAATATCTCCCCTCTTATCATTTTGTTACATATTATTTTCATATGATAACATTTGAAAAGTTTTAATATAATAATAATAATAGTAAAGTTGGAAGGGACCTTGGAGGTCATCTAGTCCAACTCCCTGCTCAGGCAGGAAACCCTATACCATTTCGGACAAATGGCTGTCCAGTCTCTTCTTAAAAACCTCCAGTGTTGGAGCATTCACCGCTTCTGGAGGCAGGTTGTTCCACTGGTTAATTGTTCTAACTGTCAGGAAGTTTCTCCTTACTTCTAGGTTGCTTCTCTCCTTGATTAGTTTCCAT
>NW_015386490.1:213045-238876 GCF_001527695.2 Protobothrops mucrosquamatus
TGGCAGCCCCTGAGATATTGGAACACTGCTATCATGTCCCCCCTCGTCCTTCTCTTCATTAAACTAGACATACCCAATTCCAGCAGCCGTTCCTTATATGCTTTAGCCTCCAGTCCCCTAATCATCTTTGTTGCTCTTCTCTGTACTCTTTCTAGAGTCTCAACATCTTTTTTACATCGTGGTGACCAAAACTGGATGCTAAACTTAAAGGTATAGTCTCCTCCCAGTTGAGCTGAACTCTTGGAGACCTCATTGACATGTCCAAGCATATTTTTGGCAACTGTTTGAAGTGTTTTCCTATTGCCTTCTTTCAGAACATTATTTTGCCTTCCCAGTCTATTCTATAGAACTGGGATTCTCTAGTAGTTTTGAATGTACTAATCTGGCCAAAATGTGTTTAACTTCAGAATCCAGGTTAGGTCAGCTAAGTGCTGTTACCTGTTAAACTGTGTTATGGCAAAGGTCCCCTACAGTTGAAATTGTTCTTTACATTTCTGAGAAGAGTTGGCAAAATGTCCTGTGCTAGCATGTGCTGTGCAATTAACATAAAAGCATCTCTCACAATTGTTGCCAAATATTAGCTGCATCTCAGCTGTTATGAAATGCTACCCCTAAATTACAGAAAAATAATCCCATGGTACTGCTGGCTAAAAATGACTAAAAAAAAAGGTTTGCAAAGAGTTTTGGCAGTAAATATCCCCTTTTAAAACGCACACGCTTCTTTATAAATCACACATGTTCACTTAATTTTCTTTTATTTGTGTGCTCGTTTCTTCTACTTTATACATTTGTTTTTCATTCATTTATATTTATATAAAGTATATATTTATATACTGTATTTTCACAAATGTCACCAAGATGGCATGTAAAAAGAAGAGCAGGGTTAGTCTATAGCAGTTATTATACCAAATTTGTATTAAAATAGTATGAAAACAATATTAAATATGGTACTATGATGGCCAGATATTACTGATCATGCAACATTATGACATCACCTCATTTAGCATATAATGCCTGATTCATAGGCACTCATTCCTAACCTTGATGATCCATCTCTCTGTCTCTCTTTCTCTCTCCCTCCCACCCTATCTACCTACCTACCTATCTACCTATCATCTATTCATTCAACTTAGACTGCCTGACTCTGGGTAGCTCATGTCAAAAAAACATGAAAAATATGTAATCCAAATAGGCTGCAAAGCAATAAATAAAATGGCAGATCCAATTAATAGCAATATATCATACATGAACCACTCTAGTCCAAAGCCAGGGAGAAGATCCAGGTCTTTAAGGCCATCTAGAATATCATCAAGGAGGAGACACCCAGATCTCAGAGGGAGCCTCATTCTTGAGGGCAGGCATTATAACAATAACAGTAGCACTTAGATTTATTGCATATACCACTCTATATTGCTTTACAGCAGTCTTTCAGCAGTTTACAATGTGAGCATATTGCCCCCAACAATTTGGGTCCTCATTTTACCAGCCTCAGAAGGCTGAGTCAACCTCAAGAGTTAAAAAAAAATCAAATATTAGGATCTAGGATTTGGCTCAGTATTAAAGTACAGTATTTGGTGCCACTGAGACTGAGCATAGGATTTTCTCATTCCATATATCACAAGTAGTCTTTTCTTAACAAATGAGGGAAAGGCTGATCATTGCACAATCATTCTCTGATATTTTCCAAGGCGCCTGAAGGCAGGTCAAGAAGCAACGGATGGAAACTAATCAAGGAGAGAAGCAACCTAGAACTAAGGAGAAACTTCCTGACAGTTAGAACAATTAAGCAGTGGAACAACCTGCCTCCAGAAGCGGTGAATGCTCCAACACTGGAAGTTTTTAAGAAGAGACTGGACAGCCATTTGTCTGAAATGGTATAGGGTTTCCTGCCTGAGCAGGGGGTTGGACTAGATGACCTCCGAGGTCCCTTCCAACTTTATTATTATTATTATTATTATTATTATTATTATTATTATTATTATTATTATTATTATTATTATTATTATTATTATTATTATTATTATTATTATTATTGTCATTATTATGTCCACTCCAGTAAAATGATGGAGAATTCAGGAACCAATATGAACTATTGGATGAAAGTTGTGGAGGAGTTGGTGTTAGATGAACAGCTAAGGAGCATTTTAAGATTGTGAGAGATGAGCATGAGAACAGTTGTTTGCCATATGTTTTGGCATAAGGACTTTAAATGCTAATGAGCAAAATAGACAGTCCTGAGACACATGTATCACTAAATATTTTCTGTAATAAAAAGAAATGTCTTTTGTCTGTTATTTGTAACTTTTAATTAGCCCAACAGGTGCATCACAGTGCAACAATTTTTGGCAAGATATCTCAAATCCATTAACTTAAAGAATTGTGCAAAATCCATGACCTGTTACTCTTGCAGAATTGAAATTTCAAGTACCTTCAGACCAGTTCCACATGCAAAATTATGGCCATTGAAGAGTGAGGTGGTCAGCTGTGGCCATGTGATCACGATTTCCAATCCCACTTGCCAGTTTCTCACAAACAAAGTCAATGGGAAAACCAGCAGGAAGTCAGAAGTTGTTTCTGTTCCCAGTGCATTATAACATTTTTTAAATCAAAATACATCAGATCCACTAATTTAAAAAAATACCTAAAAATCCCAGGAACCATTACTCCTGTGGCATTAAAAATTCTATGCTGTTCAGACCAGTTTTCTTTTTACTGTTTTGGCCATTGTAGCATCCCCATGGTCGTGTACTACTTTTCTGAGATGATGATGATGACAGAACCATCTAGTGTGTTCAGCCTAAATATGCATGTGGAAAGAGAGGGGTGAGTCCCAATGTGTCATAGGTTTTTTAATCTCTATATAATAAGTGTTGCTTCACATCCCCTAAACTACATCCAGTAATAAAGGTGAAGCCATGGAGGTCTGTGGAGGTTTTGAAAGCCTAGGATATAACCCCCAAGGACCCTCAAAAGTTGTCAGTAAATTGACATTTTGAAGGTGGCTTAGAGGGGCAGAATGATTAAATATGAAAATGGAGTGTTATTTTTTGGAGTAAAAGCAAATGTAAAAGGATATTACATAGAATAATGTTTCCTGTTGATTTTTTTTTCAATTTATTTGAATGATATATAAAGCCAGCCCTCTCACAATTTGTGAGGATTCTTCTTTTGTCTGTTGTAGCCAGAGTTCCCCAAACTTTCTGGCTTTGCAGATGGTTCCGTGTGAGCAGCAGACACATGCACTTGCAGCTTGTGCAAACGGAGATGTGCATGCTCGCCCACCACTTCCACGCCCCGGTTTCAAATGGTTCAAGTTCCAGTAGAGGGCCACAGCCTGGGGTTGGGGACCCAGGTCTAAGCGATGATCTCCTAATATATGCAAAAGGGTTAAGCATAAGGTCTAGATACCTATTATTTTTTTATCACAATAGCATTTTGTTTTCTGTGCTGTTTGTAATTACAATTTCTGTGCTGTTTTATTTTTTATTGAAAAATGCCAAAAATTAAATTTAACTTCTATGTTTGCACAATATGGAACTTTAGCCTCCTCTTCTCCCCTTTTCAGCCTCTCAGGAGCCACCAAAAGTCTTCCAAAGATTCTTTAAGCCTTTCAAGTGGATTTTGGGGGTTAACAGAAAAGGCTAATCACTCAACTGTCTACTGAAATTCTGACATTCACTGCATTATTTCTAAATTGATGTGAAGATGCACCCAAATATTATTATATCTTCTTTTTGTATTTCTAATGTATCACAGAATCCAGTTTAAATCCTTAGACCTCCTAAGGCTTTTGTAGAGGACCAAAGGTTCCACTCTGACAACTTGATGTTACCAAAATGAGAAAATGATTTAGTGAGTAAGAGTTTGTGGTTCTCAATCCCAGAAAGGTCAGACAGAGTTTCTAAGAGAATAGGGCTGTGACCTCTCTGTTCTCCAGTTTAAAAATTGGTTAGACTCATAGCAAATAAACATAAGTATTAGTGGTCACAGTGTGAAAGAGTCACATATGTTTTCATTTTGGCCACTAACTACATCTTTGGCTTTACCAAAATACAAGTGAGCTAAATTTGAAAATCAGGCCTGATTATAAAATGATTTTAATTAATTAGTCACATTCCTATAAATTCAGACAGATGTTTAGAGAAATTTGCATTGGGATTTATGCTTTTTTATTGCAAACAAGAAACAGTAAAAAAAAACACAGAAATTTAACTGCTGATAGGGTGGGCCAAAGGTTTTTGGAGTGCTCTAAGATAGTCAGTGTTTAGATCCAAAGCAGGAAAAAGATTCTGAATGCAATGTGCAGATTCTCACTATACTGTTGGCTACTCAGCAACTATATGGCTACAGAAAATACACATTTGAGGAGATGAGGACTGTGGTCATATATGGTTGCCATTTTCTAAATGTCTACAAAATACTCAGCTGGAAAGAGCTATAGTAAGAATTCCCGTGCTGATTCCAAAGTTGCTAATTTGTACACTTAAGATATGATATTGTAGATCTTTGGAAAGTTCCATAAAATGAGATCAGATGCAGTTTGGAGATGAGTTGAACTAATGATCATGCTCTTGACTCATTATCAGGCTTAGAGTCTAACAACTTACTTCTTCATAAGAAAAGTTTATTACAGATTTTAGAGAAACTATTAATAACAAAGAAAACCAGGACATAGTGGCAAAATGTGCATTGTTATTGTAACAGAACATTCTGATCTTAGGCTTCTGATCAAGACTTGACCTTGATCTAGTTTGAAGCTGATTAAGTCATTGAACATTTCTAAAGGAGATCTGGGAGCCATACACATGCATGCTGGAACTGGAAATGGTGTACTGTGGGTGGGAATCTGGAGAAAGAAGTTGAGCAAAAAAAGATGCATGAACCCAAAATAAGATTACTACAGTTTCTGAATCCTCACATGGTGATCACCTGAACAATGAAGGCAAGGTTTAACTCCTCCTTCTTTGGTAATTTTAGTAAAAAAATCACTGCTTTTATTTAACAGCAATGGTTATAGTACACATTGTATTAGAATCGGGTTTTGGAGAGACATTTCCCATCTGTTTCCTGTGATCTTCCCCAAAGATCCTACAAAATGTGTGTCTATAACCTGGGAAATGTGTACATTAGCCTCTTTATGGACTTGAGAGGTGGGAAAAGTGCAAAATGGCTTGTTATTCCACATATGAACTTACTACATATTCATATACTGTATCCATAACAGGAAATGAGGGAGGGAGATAGTCAAGGACATTTTTCCTGGAGTTTGTTGTATGTACTTGTTACTGCAAAGATGTTAGAGCCAGTCTTACAAATAAAATCATATAATGATACCTTTTTAGTAGCTGGATGACGAAAAATAAACAACTGAGCTTGAAACACATCAAAAGTGGTTTCTCCTTTGCCTTTAGCAGATAGGAGGGGGCAAAACCACAGCTTGTATGTTTGCAATAACACAAATCTTGTTAGTGGCATGAACTTACTGTGCTGGCTTTTTAAAAATGTCATTGCTTCTGTGATGAGGAAAAGCTGAGAAATTGCCTTGTGGGAACTGAAAGAGTTGATTTTTAGCTCTATTAAAAAAAGCCATTTTCCAAGATCAGAATTGTTTAAAAGCAAAAAAAAAAAAAAGTGCTGTTGACTCTTTTTATTTGTGGCTACAATTCCATCAAGATTATTTCTAGTCAGTGTCTTTTCAAGCACCAAAGGTTAAGGGGAAACCAAATGCAACTTTCCCAAGGACTCCACATCAGCTGCTTGAAGGTATTCCTGTCAGTTGGTATATGAGCATCATGCACACCCAAATCAAGTTCTAGCTTTGAATCTAGACATCTATAAAGTTCTAGTTTGTATTGGGAGAAAAAAGTAAATCCAGAGTTTCTGACCAGAAGCCAGAAACGAAATAAGCTTAACCAGCACCAATTGTCAGATATTTGCTATTGGTTATCAGTTCCAACAGTGTCAGGTATGAAGTAAAAAATCCTTCAAGTCAAGCTTAGCTCTTGTTAGTTGCCTGGATACCTCCATATAGTTCTCTCATCAGTTATATGAAAATGATTTGCTAATATCTTCTTCCAGGATTTTTTTTCTCCAGCTTCTCAGTCTAGCATACAGTCTTTATTCCAAGTATTAAGTAAGGATAACACTGTTTGCTTCTGGCCCAGACAACATCAGGCAACATTGGCATTCAAATTTGCTGCTTGCTTTTTGGGGGACTCTTGGTAAACTAATTTGGAAATAGGCTGTGATGCATGTGTTGGGAAAATAAGAATCTCACTTAAACCCAAAATAGGTTATTATCCTTCCCTACCTTTTGACATTTGTCTGAGAAACTTTATCAGTAATTCTTCTCAGAACCCCTTCCTCCTAATCTCTTCTGTTCCTCAAGAAAAAAAACCCAATGAATTGAAATATATTTTAATGCTCTAGAGTGTATTCAGGGCTTTCCTTTGTTGCTGGTATTCATATATATGGAAATTTCTTTGTTGAATGAGTTGGAGGAAGAGGCATATCACACTATAATTCCCATCTGATCTAGTGAGAAAGAAGGCTTCTGACATTTGAAGGACTTTTGGCCTTAAGCCAACCATCCCTTCCCACCATTTGTTCCCTCCCTTTCAATGGAATTGGCTTGACAAGATCAGTTGGCAGGGAAAGGTAACTCTGAGCCAATTGTGAACACATTACCAGCCAAACCCAAAATGTTGCATGTGGTCTTGATATTTCGAAGGATTGTAAGCTGAGAAAAGGAATGCTGTTAAAATAGAGAAGGCAGCCTTATGAAATGCTTTCCCAATAACAACGTTTGAATGTTTTGTTTATTGTTTTCTAAATTTTGTTTTATCTACTAAATTTTGTTTTATCTGCGCTTCTGTGCTGTAATCACAAGATAAATGTGGATTATATTTGCTTAAAGTTAATTAGTCCTTTTTTACCAATTACTGGACCACTAAAGACAACATGAAAACTGTGGCCTGTCTTGTGGGTGATCCATTCTTAGCAATCCATTTCTGGCACATGGAGTTCATCAAGGATGCTTCCTCTAAACATATAGGCTTGGGTTGTAAAGACTGGACTTTAAAAGTGATTGGTAATCAGCATTGTTAACCAGGGGTTACTTGCTTCCTTCTTTAGTTATAGCAAGAGTCTTTAATGCACAAATACTTGGAATAAGCAGATTTTCAGAGCAAAATTTAGTGTGAAATTGTAATGTATCCTTTCTTTAATTGGAAAGGGAAGTGAAGACTGATAGATTTGAATAAGGGATATTTTTAAATATTCAGTTGTGCAACACAGCAGATGTTACTAATATCACTAGCTTTACTTTTAGCATCCTGTGTTAACATCATGCAGTTTCCAGCAAAGTTGCATTTCAGCAGACATTTGCTATCCCAAGGCAGAGGACAAAAAGAGATTCCTCAGTCCACATACCCAACATCTTGGCTTCATTGCATAGGCAGAGTCAGCTAAATTGACAGCTGAGTCTTACCTCAAAAGAAATGACAGGATAACTTCCCCCACTGTACTGAGGGCAGCAGGGTAGCATAAGAACTGCATGGCATATAATCTGTTCTCCATATCTTAGCATTGTCCTTCAGTCTCAGGATGGGTCAGATAGTGTATAGAGTGAGACCCATTTGAACTCTGATTCCATGACAGAGGTGGCAGCCAGGAATGCTTACTTCTCCACCTCCTCTGTTCACAGAACAAGTTATCATTGCTCTTCTATACTCTGTGAATCAGCTCCAGCAAAAGATAGTCAAGGGAGGGAAGCATTTGTTGCAAGTAAAGTCTCAAGAGGTCACCAGGATGGAACTTCAAAAATGTTCTTACATGCCATTTTCATTGTTTTCGGTTCGACACTTCCTGGCTAATGAAATTATCCCGTAATTGTCCCTGTGGTTAAGGAAGTCTTCTCCTCCAAGTAGGGATATGTGTTGCCTTGAGATGCTCAAAATAATATTTATTTATTTATTCAATTTCTATAGCTGCCCATCTCAGCAAATGACTCTGAGCCACTTACAGTTCAAAAAATATATTACAATTAAAACACTGAAAACAATAAAACATTTTTAAAACAATAAAAACAATAGAAACATCCAAATTAAATATACACAGCAGGCAAAATATTTCCCCAGTTAGCAATACAGCCAGGAAGCAGGGCCCTTAAAACATTCAGCACCCCAAGTACAGGAACATAGCCAAGTTTCTAGAACCTTACAAAAGGATAACAGAGTTGGGAGCATTCTAATCTCCAAAGTGAGCATGTTCTATAGAGCAGGGGCCATTGCAGAAAAAGACTCCTTCTAATCCTTGCTAGTTGACACTCTTTGGCTGATGGAATCTGCAGCATGCCAATTCTGCTCAATCTGGTTGGATGGTAAACTCTTGGACAAGGTGATATATATTCAGATATATTCTTATCTGCCTCATAGAGGCAGTAAGAAAACTTTATCAGACACAGGAAGAAAATTATCTCATTTTCAAATATCCAATTTCTGGGAAATTTCTTTGACTGCATATTGCACAATCAGGCATTTAAGGCAGAGATCCCCAACCTTTCTAGGTTGGTGGCCCGAAAGGAAAGGAAGGAGGAGGCATGGGGCCGCATGCATGCATGTGATGCAAACAGGGGTGGCATGAGTGTGCATGCGATGCTGGTGGTGGGGCTAGTGCCCATGTCACACTGGGGTGGGGCTAGCTCCCATAACTCTGGGGTTGGTGCTAGCACCCACGCTACACTGGAGGCAGCACAAGCGCCTGCATGATGCTGGGGGCAGCGTGAGTACCTGCGCAAAGCTGGGGAGGCCTGAGTGCCACATGATGCTGGGGGTGGGCCTAGAACTTGCGCAACACTCAGGGTGGGGCTAGTGTCCACGCAACACTTGGATCAGCGCTTGTGGGAGTGTGGGGGGAGCCATTCATGCAGCCCAGTGGCCAAGAGGCCACGGCCCAGTAGTTGGGGACTCCTGATTTAAGGTACTATTTTACAACAGTTCCAGTCTTTTATCTTTACCTGGGTCAATAGATAAGACTGGGCTGGGTAATAATAGTGTTTGAAACCACTGATATATAAGGTCTGATGGAGATCCATTTTGTTCCATATCCTGTTCAACATTTGTATAAAATTCCTGGGGGAATTCATTCAGAATTTTGAAGTAATGACACCCAACTGTTTCATTCCTACTCTCCAATTCCAAGGAAATAATGGATGTTGTTTCAATTTTGCCTAGCATGATCATGGGCTGGGTAAGGGAGAATAATCAAAATTGAAGTTGGAGATTGAAGCTCAGCCTATTTAGTAAAGGATTATACACTTTCTAAAAGAGCAGGTTTGAGATATGGGAGAGTCCTTGATTCTGAACTGTCAGTGTATCTTTAGCTGAGGAAAACTTTGCACAATTATGTGTACCAGCTGTGCCATTTTCAGAGATGGTTAGATTTGACAGAAGTAATTTACACCTTGGTTATATTCTGTTTCGACTACTACAATGCATCCAAATGGGACCATCCTTCAAAATTGTCTGAAAGTTATTGGTGATATGAAAAGCAACTGCTAGGCTGCTAACTGGTACAAAGTATAAGAATCATATGGTGCCTTTCTGAAATCTCTGCATCAATCACCAATTCCTCAACAGGAACAATTCAATATAGCATTGACTTTTAAAGCCCTAAATAGCTTAAGATCTGTCTGTCTATTTGATGTCATAAACCTCTCTGGTTGTTAAAAGAACCAGGAGGTACCTTTCTGAAGAGGGCTTCATCGTTAGCCTTCCTTTGGCAGATATGTTTGGCCTTCACTCTCAGACAATGCATTATTCCAACAGACTTTAAGCTACAAGATTATTTTGTTCTATTTATTTATAAAGTATTTATATTTTATATTTATATTTCTGTGTTATATTTTATTAGCTAGCTTGATTGCTTGACTGAGAAAAAAGGGAGATGCAAATCTAATAAGTAAACAAGCAATTAAAATTGTTCTGGAAGCTAGTGCTTTTCTTTGCAGTTAGCCATCTTACTTTTGAAAGTTATTTAAAATTAAACAATTCTGCCAAAGGAAAGTTGGAGAAGAGGCCTGCCAGGCATCATGGGAGGCATCTGCATGTATTTCGATGCACTGTGGCTCATGGTTAGATTGGATCTTCAGCTACAGTGAGGTATACCTGTCCCTCTCATCATATTTGACCTGGTCAGTCCCCATCTTTAACAATTCATTCAAACTAAGATCTAGTATTAAGCTCTCTGTAATCCTTGCCTTACTCTGTAACATGCTGAAATCCTATCTCCATCCTTAGAACCTTTCTATTTCCATCATGTTGACCTGACTGCTGGGCTGCCACAAGCTTTTAAGTCAAAGGTAAATCTCCTATTGACTTTAATGGAACAGAAATAGGCCCTAATTCTCTATCGCCACTGGAGCCCTCTTTCAGCAAATTGAATCTTCTTTAAACATTGGCAGCACATCAGAGACATCTTAGAAGCATACCTCTCTCCTTCACCACCCCCCACCACATATCCTCTCTTTCTTTAACAGGAAACACAGGAGTTATGTTACATTTACAATGACCTGGCGCTCCAAGGGTACATGAATATCTCACTTAAACAAACAGGCAGCATTTTTCTCCCAGTTAAGGGCAAAGCAAAGTCTCTAAAAGGGAAAATTTAGCTGACTGGAGGCGGACCAGCTCCTGCAGTGCTGCACATACATGCAGCCCTGGGTGTCAACAATTTACTAACCTACAGACTCCAAACACAAAGAAATCAATCAAACGCCACCCACTAGACGAAGAAGCAGAGCTCAGAAAGTTTAGACGCACTGGCAGGTGATTTGGGAAGGAACAAGGCTTGCTGTGGCCACTGACCCTGCCCTTTAGCCTCTGTATTTGTTTTAACAAGTTGATTGTTTTCTCATCGATTATGGTCTGCAGCAGGAGGTCCCTCAGGAGATTAGGCTTTAGTTTAGAACTTAAGTATAGGAATGGACCTGAAGATCATCTTAGAGTTTTGCAAAAGTTCAAAGGACAGAAATTCTCAGAATGGAAATGCAAGCAGTTACAAGGGGTAATGGAATCTTCCTCTCTTATTTTCTTTCTCCTCTCTGCTCTTTAATTTTTGGCTATACATCCTTTTCTACTTCAAGGGCTGCACACAGCCCTGGGTGATGGGGTAAAGACTGTAGAAACACACATGTCCCTATACAAGCATAGTTATGGGCAAGCCCCATTCTTACTTTGCTTACTGAATTGATGTGGCCACAGGTGCTGGATTTTATCATATTCCCACAGGTCCATTGATTTTTATTTATTTTTTTAAAAAAACCCTTTGGAAGACTTGGCTTCTTGAATAATGCTTCCATTTAGACTACTAGCCAAGGAAAGCTGATCTGCATGCCCAGAATCAGAAAAATTATCCAAAGCATTTCTTCCAAAGGATTTGGCTATTTTTATGCTTTGGTCATGCTCACCTGTTTTGCAAAGCATCTCTTTTGAATACTTTGTAGAGCCTTCGTTCCTTGTATGTTGACTGGAATATGTTTGTTACTGTATATTAATCATTGTTCATTAACCTTGACAGAAGGAACCCCTTTCACATTTATTTCTTTGAATGGCATAGAAATGCCATTGAGCTATGAGCTGTATTCATTTGTGTCTGTTCACTGATGGAATGATTGAATGCCTCTGGATAAATAGATTTCTCTCCCTCCTCTGCCCCTGCAGCTACTGGAACAATCCCAGATCTGTTCTGAATACCTGCAGGAAAATGCAAGAAACAGGAAAATGAGGAGAAAGCTAATATGGATATTGCCATCTCATAGTAGGATACTTTATATCAAGTCACTTTATTGATCAATATAGTTGACTACACTGATCATTTGCAGTTCTCAAGCGATTCAGAGACAGGTTTTTGAAATATAAACCTTGTATCCTAGCTCTATACCCTTCCTTACACCTAGCTTTGTGTTAAATCTTGCTCAGTATTGTGGGTTGTCTGTGGTTGGCTGGCATTTTATAAGCATCTACCACACACTAGGAAATTTTACCCAACATTTATCTGAAGCAGTTCTATAATTAAATTGTTTTAAGACTGGGCACTCTGCCAGCATAATCTGGATTGTATTTGGCTCTGGCCTGTTGTGTGTCTTATTGTTCCAGTTTAAAGAGGAGCCAGCCATTATTTGAGAAGTAAAGTGCTACAGTGATAGTTTCTCTTTCTCTCTCCCTCCCTCCCCCTCTCTCTCTCACACACATCAAAACAATTGTTGCAAATGTATTTAAAGATTTCTCGGTGTTACACAGTGATTCCATGCATTTGTGGATATGTGAAATGAAGAAGACAAAAAGAAAATATTTGAATTGCATGGATGCTGTGGATATGCTCTTTGGGAGCAAGAGAGTAAGTAGGGACAGACAAGAAACAATTTCTACTGTATCGTTTAGACTGCCTGAAAGCTGAGTAATGGCAACTGGACCTTTCTTTTTTGTTGTTTGTTTGTTTGTTTGTTTGTTTGTTTGTTTGTTTGAAACATTTCATGATTAAACGAAATAGCTTCTTCAGTCTGATTATTCTAATCCTAACCCAGTTCAATTTTGAGTTTGACTACAATACATGAAATATTTCCCTGTATTTTTTTAAGGCAAAATAAGAAAAAGGACAATCATTTTAACATTTTCCTGCAAATTATATAGCAAAAAAACTATGGATATAGAAGGTGTCTTACTTCAACTTAAAAATATACTTTCAAAAACTATTTAAAGTCTCTTTTATTTTTTCATACAGGCTTGGCATGGAGTTGACAAAGTCCATTTTTCCCTTCTCTTTTCTTTCACTGTTTATAGATGCTAGGAGGCATAGTTTATTGGGAAGCTTCACATCTCTGGGAAGGATGTTCTCATTAATGGCTTCAATATAGTCACTGATTGGTAGGGGAATATTGAAAGTGCTCAGTCACCTGTGGATAGAACTAAATTGTAGCAGGATTGTGGTTTGAAACACTGTACATTAGCTGGTTAGCAAAGGCACCAAAAGCAGGCTAGCATAATGAAATTCAATACTAGAGACTGACAGCCTCATAAAAAGAGGCTGACACAGAGAAAATATCATTCATAACGTTGACATCTCTATTCTTCAACACAGCAAACTGTGGTGCCACTGGCTGAAAGTGTTAGACTGGCGTGTGCATCAGGTTTGCAAATGACAGAAGATCAGTAAATTAGCTAATACCTTAGGCCAATATTCTGTCTAAACTGTATTCTTAAACTGTATTCTGCAAAACAGCAGTGCTCCACAAAGCAGTTGAAAGAAAATACCAATTATCCATAGATCAATTGAAAGGGATCCCTGAGTTGGTATCCATGAAGGAAGAGATTTTGGAGATCACTCCAGAGATACCATACTGAAACAATTGAAACAGATGTGCTATGATATATTCTTTTGGATGAAAGTGCATGAAGTGCATCATTGTTTAAAGGAAAATATATTCAAGGTTATATCTTTTCTTTCAACATATCTTTATAAAAGTGATTTTCAACACTCATGACAAGCAAGACCAAAATATAGAAATAGGCTGTATATTATACCAGCTCTAAGGTTTCTTTGCCAAATCTCAGTCCAGATGCTGATGAAATATACTGTCATAAGCAAGCTCCCATATCCCATAAAGATGGATAATTAATGCATTAAATGTAATGGAAAATAAATACCATTACTAAAATCTGCTTAACTGGAATATTTATTTTCTTTTTAAAAGAAAAAAATAATGAGTGTTTCTCATAAAAATGGTTTGTTGTTCCATAGTCTTGAATAGTTTAAGAAATACTCATCTAGAACCAGAAACAAAATTCAAAATCTGTTGATAGATTAGAGACATGCACTGAAAATAATACAATGAAATGTAATAAAGGCAAATATAAAGTTCTCTGCTTGGGAAAAAGAAATGAAATGTACAGATGAGAAAAATCTGGCTTGGAAACAGTAAGAAAAATCTTGGAGTCGTAGTTGATCAGAAGTTAAATTTGAATCAGCAATGTGACAGAACTGTTAAAAGTTACATGGAATTTTAAGCTGTATCAGTAACATTATAGTTCCTAGATCATGTAAAACTGTACTTCTACTAAGTTATGGACTTGACGGGCTATAACTTTAGTTATTTTTTCCAGTTGTGTGCACCATACTTTAAGAATGTTTGCAAAGAGAAGCAAAGAAGGTTTTAAAAAGGTGAAGAGGGCACTGCAAATTAAGCTGTAAGAAGAGATTGGCAATATGGGTATATTTGGTCTGGAAAAAAAGGCAAATGAAGAGGATATGATTGCATTTCTCAAATAACTGAAGGTGGTCAACAGAGTGCAGAACACAGAATGATGGTGTGCATATGTTGGTAACAGAATGGCAAATTGCTATTCAACTTAGTAGGGAAAAAGTCCTACACTAAAAATAGTTCACAGGTTGAAACAATTGCTAAGGGAGATAGTTACATTTTACTAGATATGTTTGGGTAACAGAACAAGAGTTGGAAGGGACTTTGGAGGTCTTCTAGTTCAGCCCCCTGGTCAAGAAGGAAACCCTATTAGAGGGGTTGGACTTGCAAAATACAATACAAATACAAAATGCAAAATACACATGGAAGCCATGCCTACCCCATTGCCAGCAATGGCAAAACTGACCGATACGTTGTGCAACGTCACGTGACATCGTGAGTTTGACATCCCTGCCCTATAACATCTAAATAGACGCTGGAGTGCCATCTTTTATGAATGTTTCAATTTGGATTCCTGCCATAAGTGAGAGCTTAATGGCCAAAATCAGTGCTTCCTAATTTTGGCAACCTCTAGAAATGTGGACTTATCTCTGAGAATTCTCAGTAATGGATTTTGAAAACCACATACCTAGCACCGGTCATGACTGGGCAACCCAGAGCTAAATGGTCCCTTCCAACTCTGTGTTGCTATATTCATATTTGTGCTCCTGGTTCTTTTTTCGTTTGCTCACCTATTTTAGAAGATTTATAAACCAATTCAATCTAAACCAACTCTGAGTCTAATATACATGAATTTAAATTTAAAAAGGAATTTCAAAAGAATTTCAAAAAAAGCATAGTAACTTGATTTGTTTTACTTTTTTACTCGTTTAAGCATTGAAATGACTTTGTAATTTGTCTATCAAAATTTGATCACTGATGAAATTAAAATGAATGAATGAAAAGAAAGAAAAGAAAGAGAAAAAGAAATATTTTTCTCAAGCTCCCTATTTTCATTGTAATTCTATGGAAAACTACTGGAGGTATTCCTCCAAAGTAGCTTTTTCATTTCCAAGTTGATAACCTGTATGAAAATCTATATAAAAGAGATATCAAAGGCACTAATTATTTTTCCCATCTTTGGAAAATTTATCCTTCAATTACAAGAGGTCCTATTAAATGCATGGTATTTTGCAAGAACACTCATATGTTTTGCCAGCATACTTTTATACAATATTTGGAATGAGGATATTGTAAGGAATGGCACATTTCACAATATGAGGTCATGTTCTTAGTAGAAATAAGTGAACAAACAAGATTATTGCTATCCTTTTCCTGTCTGAACAGGGAGAAAACAGCAGTACATTCACATTCTTACTCCCTTTTGGATATGAAAAGCCCGAGATATTGTCCTAGTGTGATTGGCTATATTTACAAACAGAAAAGTAACATGTCAGAGGAATGGTCCCAGCCATAGATGATTGACATGAAAGCACTTGAGTGAACTCATTTGGGGTGACAGAGCTCTTTTAGCCCAAGAAGCTAAGGTCATTGTTGCTTTATTAACTATCCAGAGCATAAATAGCAGCAAGGATAAATAAGCACTGAAATGAAAAGAAGCAGCTGAGTAGAGCAATCCTGAGATTTTTCTGTCATGACTTTTGTAATGAGGTGGCAAATGACTAAAATTTAGTCTACAATTAAGAAGATTGAGGCCAGACAAGTGAGATGGCAAATAAATATGAAAGTCAATATACATACATAAACCTACACCTTTATATTCCCAGAGCTATTTTAAGCATATCAAATTAAAGGCTTAATTTTAGTTTTAATTTAATTTTTAGTCTGAGCTAAAGAAGAATGAAAACAAAAACCTTCCCAAATATATGTGTTTAATTTTGTGTATAAAAGTTTTAACTTTTCATCAATACAGGACACAAATTTAGCATTTAAGAAATATTATTTGAATCCATAAGCTCATATTGAATATTGAAAGACAAAAATATTGAAAGACTGTACCGGAAGCTGCCATTAGTATTATCTGGTCCTATGTGAAGCACATTAACTTCAGCAGATCTGCTATGGTGTCCTGATTCTCCTTGGGGTTTTAGGGAGTGGGGTAGGGAGTAGGGAGGGGAGGGGAGGGGAGGAGAGGAGAGGGGATAAAACTGTGTGATTCTGCCATCTCAAATCCTCAATAAGGTTCCATTATTGTGAGAGAACTCTGTACATGAGCTACGGTGGTGCAGTGGTTAGAATGCAGTACTGCAGGATACTTCTGCTGACTGCTGGCTGACTGCAGTTCAACATTTCAATTCTCACTGGCTGAAGGTTGATTCCATCCTTCTGAGGCCAGTAAAATGAGGACCCAGATTGTTGGGGGCAATATGCTGACTCTGAAAACTGCTTAGAGAGGGCTGTAAAGCACTGTGAAGTGGTATATAAATCTGAGTGCTATTGCTATTTCTACACGCATAGCTGATCTGAAAAGCCAAACAAAACCACAGAACTCTTTGAAACTTTGCAAAAGCTTTCTATTTTGATTTATTTACTGGTCTCATGAACATCTTTCTGCATTTATGTCTCTTAGTATTCTCAGTTTCTTTGAGGTCTGTATGAATAATCTTGGAAATCTTGGAAGAGTACCAAATGTTCACAGATAACATATTTTTCAGCATAAAATGGGGGGGTTGAGTGTCCCCAAAATATTTTCCAAAGGAGAACTAAAATAAATACTTGAAAATTACAGCTATAATGTCTGATACTTTTTTAAGCTTTAGAAAGATTGTTCTTTGCTTAAAAGGCTATTTTAAAATTAAGGAGTCTTTAGTCATTTGATAGTAATTTTACTAGTTGTACCCTACTAAAAAAAGTCAAGCTTCAATAACAAATAACATGGCTTCCTTTGCAAAATGTATACATTAATTTGAAAAATCAGCAGATTCAGACAGACCATTTGAATAAACCTAACCTTAGCAATAACTACTGGCAGAAAAATCACAAATTGTGCAATTAGAATCCCTGTGAGTTGAAATCAGTAACATAATGACTGATTTAGATGGCATAGCTTATTATACTGTGCACAGAGTATCCACCCCAAATGATGAATGGATAAAGAATTTATCTCTTTATTAGAGAATGTATAGCATTTTTCTTACCAATGTAATGATACTTGAGGTTCATTATTGTCACTAGCTTCACCAGAGCAATATATTCTCAAATAAATGTTCACCCAATAGCAACAATACATAACAGGACTAACATAACAACATAACCTATTCAAGGAGCCACATATGATGCTCCTAAAATCCCAGTATCTATGATTTTACATCATAGATATACAAAACTGTCCTAAATTAAAGGCAGTATATTCTATCAACACTTGGAAAGAGTCTGTATTCTTCTTCTAATAGAGCTTATGGGTCAAATACATTGTTTCATTTTTTAGGAAAGTTATCAGATATTAGCAGATGCCTAGAATTTCCCCTTCCCTTACAACTGTAAAAACATCTAATCAAAAAATCAAAAGCAGACAATGTAGGCATAAAAAAAAAACAATGGAAATAGATAGCATCTGTGTAGGGAGAGAGACTTCTGTACCTATATATTTAAGGGAAAGAAATTAGTTTACATAAACCTCAAGATATGAGGACATCCTTATGGTTGGACAGGAAAGAAGAAAACAAATATAACCTTTATTCTGACTCACTCTCACTCACTGAAGCCCCAGCCTTACAATCAATTGTACTGTGGGCAATTCCACTATGCTTGCTCCTGCTATTTCCTAAACTAGCATCAGAAATTCTGGTCCAGATTATAGATACTAGTCTATCCCTCATTGGCTGATTTTATGTAGTCTATCATTACCTACTTTTTCCTTTTAGAGACTGTTCTTCTTCACTAGTCCCCATACCTTTCATTTACTTTCTGTATCGTTTGCCCTTCTTTGACACTGGTGCAGAACCTTTATATTTTTTTTATTTTTATTTTTTTCTATTATGGCATCATTGTCACTCTAATGTTAGAAATCAAAGCAATATGGTACAAATTATTATTTTGTTTCTACTTTCCAGGAACAGTACAAGAGAACTTTGACGCAAGGAAGTACTAATGGCTCAGCTTTACACAAAAACAAAATGGCAACGTTCCTACATGCAACTTAAAGACATTAAAAAGAAAGGAAGGGCAGGGGCAGGTAAGCATGGTTCACTTAGCCTAGGCAGAACCTGAAATGTTGCCCAGTGGAAGATGTAAGATAACGATAATGTATTATCTTCATGGGCTATTGAAGGGTGAACAACAAGTCTCTTGTTAAAAAGCCCTACACACACACACACACACACACACACACACGCAACTATAGAGAACAGCTATTTGGCAGTCCAGGATGAAATGATTACATAGAACAGGGACCTGCCTTGGGATGGGAGGGAGGGAGTTAGGCACTTCAGCCAATCAAATCTGGGGCTGCCATGGAATGGAATGAAATGCTGGAGAGTATCTGCTCTGAAATCCTTAAACTTGGATGTGTTTCAAATCCATGTACAGAATTATAATCTATAAATGGTTTCCATGTTAAATTAAGCGCAGTATTACACATATTTCCTATGTGAAGTTATTTCAGCTTTATATTATTCTTAAAGTGAGCCCAGAATGTGCCATGAACATCCAACAAATTACGCCTGTACCTTAATAGGCCATATGTCCCTAATAAGAATTCTCTTCTAGAATTTCTTGAGTTTGACTTTTACGGCACCTGAATGACATATTGGCCACCTTGCCCAGTGTGTGACCCTTCCATTGTAAATAATGGCTTGCTGATGAAAAGGCCACACATCATCTCTAGATTACAAGTTTGAAGAATGGGGTTCTGAAGGCTTTGTTATACTAAAAGGCACTCTCAGTGTTACACATTAGGTGAGACCTGAAACTGTTTTGCATGGATTGATGCAAATTGTTAGTAAGTTCTTGTAACATTCTCCCCTATGCATTCCTAGCCCTCCCCAAAAGTGAAACTTGACCGGCCATCCAATTTGTGTAGCTCCACAAATCATTACTGGTGGTGACTGCCAAGAACTGTTGGAACTAATGCCAAAGCTAGGTTTTTTTATATTGACAGACAAATAAGCTATCCAACAAATGAAAAGGTTTCACAGCTGACAGAGTTAATTTTACTGTATTATAATATATAGTTTTTATACATCTTTACAATAAAAAACATTATATTCTTCAACAGTTGCTTTTCAAATCATACATAGAAAATAACCAGTTCATAAACTCAAAAAATATGTTTCTCTATATATCAAATCCATCAGGGATCATTGCCCATCTTATTATGTTTTACTTCTCTTGCTATAGATGTGAAAAATAGCTATTTTCCCCCAGTCCTGAGATATTTTATCTCTAAATATAGCAATAATTTAAATCTTTTAAGTGTATGAGAACACAAGTAGGGTTCTAATGGATCAAGTCATAAGCCTCTGCAGTCCAGCATTCCATATCCTTATGGATATATTTGGAAAGTTCACAAGAGAGAGCAAAATCTTAGTTCCACATCATCTCTGCTGTGCATGAGTTTCTATGCCTCTGTCCATTTACCCTTTTCCCATGCACAAGTAGCCAACCTGCTATAGCCATGCCTCACCTTAACCAATCTGGTTACTCCATTTTTTATTTTTTTTCATATATTCCAGCTATATACAATAATATTTTTGTTGAAAAGGCCACATAGCCTTGCTCTGTGCTTTTTAAACCAGAAAAAAAATCCTAATGATTTCACTGATGATATATAAAAACCTGCAAAAGCCAGTCTGTAAATTTTGCATTGCCCTCCCCGTATTTGGGATTATAGCTAAAAATATCCAGGCATATAATGTGCACCACATTCACTCATTAGTAATGTAGAAGCAATAGTTATGTTACAAGTTCAGATGCAATATAGTCTAAATGTTTTCCATCTCCTCTGCAGTTGGATAAATCAGGGTCTTTTACAGTTTGGAGAGGTCTGGGGGAGAATGATCATATAAATCCATCCCCTATTTTCTCCCACAGCATCCAATGTAAATGCAATCTTTTTCTTTGTTTTTTGACCATTGAAGCTAATGGCCCAGTAAATAGGAATGTTTGTCTGTTTGAGGAGGGGAATCTAAAAAAAAAAAATGACACAATTTTGGATTATATTTTAATTGACAGGTTTTCCTGTCTGAAAAAAACACGTTGTTCCAGTTAATTATTTTCAGGTTATATCTTGGTATATTGGCAATTATCTCCAATTTTTCATGAACACAAAGAAGTCACCACTGATGCCTCAATGCCAACCATACCTAATCCTTCTTGATTATATATCCAGTTGATACAGCACAGGAAACACAACTCATTCATTCATTGATCCAATCCCAAAATATAAGCAATGTAGCCAGGTGGAATGATC
This sequence comes from Protobothrops mucrosquamatus, assembly GCF_001527695.2. Classification (NCBI taxonomy): domain Eukaryota; kingdom Metazoa; phylum Chordata; class Lepidosauria; order Squamata; family Viperidae; genus Protobothrops; species Protobothrops mucrosquamatus. The sequence goes on from NW_015386490.1 coordinate 233,712, forward strand.
TACCATTTACTATGTTTTATACTATGTTCCAATCTAGGATGACATAGTGGCCTAGAGGTGGAGTTCTCACCTTTCAGTCAGGAGTTTGGTCCTAACTAGCAGCAGATATTTCTCTCTCTGGGTTCAAAGAGAAAATATCTGCTGTGAGGTCCACATAGGCATCAGGAAGGGCACCCGGGCATTTAAACACTCAACCTCATTCAGTTGCCCAACTCCACACTGATGCAAGGTTTACAGGATCATTAAAGAAAAAAAATCTATGTTCCAATCCCATTTTAATCTTATTCCACTCACTTATGCAGAATTAGGGGTTTCAAAATATCAAGTTGATAATCAAAATTCCATGACTGAAGACCCACCCTGATAAAGTTAAAGTAAATGTTGGTTTTAATAATCATTTTATTAGACGTGCCATATTAAGATTTTGGAATAAATATAAAACAAGCTTTTTTATGAAATTGGCCCTATGGGTGTGTCCCCAAGAAGCTTTTTCTAGAAAAGAAATGGTGATGAAGCTGGACTGGTGGACGTATGGTAAAATAGTATCTTTCAGTTTTGGAGACCCCATTCTCAAATCTAGGGAAGAATTAGAATTGGAAGGTCACTCTTGTCACTGGTTTACATATCAACAAATGAAGGAAAGATTTAAACTAGAGAAAAAAGGCCATGGTTTTGAGTTTGCTAAAAATGAATTGGAAATCCTACTATGTGGTAGTGATGATCATATAATTGCCAAGGTCTATAAAACATTATTAAAATTGAATTTGGAAAATGAACATGTAAAACACTGTATGATTCAGTGGGCAAGGAATTTGGGGTATAATGTGATGCTTGAACAATGGGAGAATATGTGGATAAAATGCTTAAAATTCACATTAAATTATAACCTAAAAGAAAATTTTCACAAAATGATGTATCTTTGGTATTTAATACCAGATAAGTTATCTAGAATGTATAAAGGTATTTCAAATGAATGTTAGAAATGTAAATGTAAAGAAGGGAGTTTTATCATTTATGGTGGACCTGTGATAAGACAAAGAAATATTGGAGTAGGATTCATATATTAATGCAGAAAATTCTTAAAGTGAGCATAAAGATTAAACAAGAAACTTTCCTTCTGGAAAGAGAACTGAAAAAAAAAATTGGAACTCTGATTTTATATATGGTGATGGCAGCAAGATTGCTCTATGCACAAAAGTGGAAGGATGCCTCAATTCCTACCCTGGATGAATGGTTACAAAAGCTGATGGAATTAGCAGAGATGGCCAAATTGACTGTGCTGATAAAAGAAAAGAACATAAGTACTTTTGTTTCTACTTGGAAACCACTTCTGAACTTTGTGCTTGAGGTGGAAAAAAATAATATTATGATTTTGGACTTTACCGATTAGACCAATTTGCTGATACACAAATGGCTAGTGCATACTACTATAGAAAAATAAAAGTTGAGATTTGGAATATTTATATTTTGTTTTCAATTTAAGTTTTAGAAAATACATCTATCTGTCCTTCTGTTGCATATGTATCACTCATATACTTTTGTTTCATATAAAGAGCCCAGTTTCACACTGTGTTGTGACTTCCTAGATTTTATACAATGCAATCATAATGCATAATACTAGGTGATGAACTGTACGTACAAAGTGTGCATGTGTGTGCTCTACATGTGCTCTATACTTTTTAACACACCCTGAAAGTCTCTTGTGGCACGTTGAAGGGTTGATGAATTCTGACCCTTCATCGCCAGATGAGATACAGGAGCCTGTCTTTCCCACTTTATAATTCTTCATTGAAATGCTTGTACTAAAATTGTTTCAAAACCACATGAATTTGGAGTTTTCATTTCACCCTGGCATGGTGACAAGTATAATAGTGTGTAAAAGGCCAATTAACTTGGGATACACACACACACACATGTGCACACACACATACATATTGAAAACACTTCTAGGGAAGCAGTGAAATTTCAGAATGATTGTTTTCACATTGGAGTCAGTGGCCCAGGCTTCGTTCAGTTCATCAGGAATCCCAAGAAGTCTTGTACATTTTAATTGGCAACACATGGCCATCCAGTTCAGAGTCCCAACATGTCTCTGTGCAGAACCTTAAAATCAGAAACACCCAAAGGACTTGATAACTGAAAGTTAGACCTGGGTGGTTAGGCAAGATGATAATCAATAACTGCCATTGGTTGATTGATTGGTTTCATTTGATTTGTGTGCCATCCATTGTGTGCCATCCACAAACGTCTGCTATCCCTATTAGTAACTGTTCATGGTCAATCATTCTTGCCATGCCTTTTCAAAAAATGTAGGTTTTTTAAATATAGTGTGCTGTATGTGTCTGTGAAGATTCTCAGTCATCCAGGTCATAGTTATTCCAAAGATGCTTTTTTCACGAGGCAACTGGACTTTCTTGTAGAAAGTCCAGTTGCCTCATGAAAAAGCACCTTTGGTGTGTTGTATGTGCATATTTAGTTAAAGGAACTACTAATGCTCCATTCCATGCTATGGTTTATAAAAGTCTATTTAGACATATCAGAAAAATATTTCAATTTCAATATACAGTATATGTAATACCAATAGCAATAGCACTTACACTTATACACCGCTTCATAGTGCTTTGCAGTCCTCTCTAAGTGGTTTTTCAGAGTCAGCATTTTGCCCCCAACAATCTCGGTCCTCATTTTACTGATCTCAGAGGATGGAAGACTGAGACAACGTTGAGCCAGTCAAGATTGAACTCCTGGCTGTGGGCAGAATTAGCCTGCAATACTGCATTCTAACCTGTGCGCCTCTTACCCATTATAAGAGTAATCAGGATAATCAGATCTCTTCTATGATTTAACTTTTGCTAGCAAAGTTTCCTTTCTGTTTTATGTTTTTTTAAGGAAATTGCTATAGTTTATTAATAAAATTGTGTCAAATGCCCATTACTTGCCAGTTAATTTGCTTTCTGATGATTTTCTCAGTGATTCGTAATAAAAGTATTAAAATACAATGAAGCATAAATGCAAATAGGGCATTGTAATTATTCAGCTCAGAATAGAAAGCAGTAAGAATCAATAAGGGTAGACATAAGCAATAGAAACAAAGCTGATAAACTTTACAAGGTCACAGTGGCCTTGAAAATTTATTGTAGGTACAGCAGCTATAAAGATCAGCAACAAAGCCAAAATCAGTAAGAGTGCAAACTAGGCACCAAGCAAGACCTTCTAGAGCAGGGGTGTCAAACTGGCAGCTCACAGGCCGGATGCATCATGTGCACGCCACGCCCACCCCAGCTCCACAAAGTCAAAAAAAGTCGCAATATGTCATGTGATTTGATCAAGTTTGACACCTGTGTCCTAGAGAGTGCATTTCATAACTGACAAGACCACCTTTTCCTCCTCACTATACTTGGCTGAAGCATCTAGAGAAGGTTTTCCAAAGTTTAATATCTGAATAATGTAAATATATGTATAAAGAGATGAATATCAACCTCCAGAGTTTTTATGTTAAAATCAATATTTTGATTTGGTCCTGGTCTACCACACTTCCAGAACTGCTATCTGAAGAACGAAGATCGTATTTGGCCTCAGGAAAAGCCAAACAAACATCCTTTTTGAAATGGACTATAAAACAAAGGAGTTTGCAAGGGAGAACAGCTTTTCAGACTGATTTTTCCTTTCCTCACATTGAAAGAATCACAAGTTTTTGTCCATTATTCTCACCCTTCTGATGCAGCATCAAAATGCATTTTTTTCTGTCTGGGAATGGAGCAATATTGCTGAAGGGAAGGCAGACAGGTGGGGAGAGGGGAAGGAAAGAGGCAGAATCTTTAATTCCAAATTTTGAGTTTGCTTATAATCTCCCTCCCAGCTACCTTTTTAATCTCAGTGTTTTAAATGCTTTAATTGACCTTTTAAGAAAATACTACTGGGCTGTGGCTGTCTACACTTCAGTCTACACTTTCTGAAGAGATTTATTTTATAATGGCTGCAAACTCCACTTAGGTGCTCTGTTCATTATAGCATCTTTAAAAAAAGAGAAGGCCATATTCTCATGGACACTATCTAGATATAAGTTTCACCTTGACCTGATGAATTTATTTATTGTTAGAAAGCTGTAATGAACAGACCAGCCAATTATAGTCATCTTTAGCTTCACACTAAATAAAAACTGTTAGAATATAATGAATCAATTCTATATCTTACTCAAATACTATACACTAAACAAAATGCTTCATTTATTACAAAAAGAAGAATCTTCTTGTATTTTTGTTCTTTGTGGCATAAATTGATATATTAGTCTTTGATCATTGAGTATTCTTGAGCAATTGGAATTCAACATTTCAACACAAAGATTGAATTTCATAGCTCAGCAATGCTTCATGATTCCATAGAAATGTTCTTTGTAAATATTTTGGCCAGCAAATTGGACAACGTGGAACCTTAGGTTTGGTATATCATGAATATGTGACTTACACGAAAGTTGGGGGTACTATTTTATTATTGTTGCAGACCTATGATTCCAGATGGTGATGCTATTGCTTGACTTCTTTATCATATTTAGACCATGTCTTTGAAATACCATCATTTATTTCTTTGTAGATGATATAAAAACAAGAATTGGGCAACCACCAAGATCTGCCAACTAGCATTAGAAATATAATGTTCATGCCAACAGTTCCTTTTTTTTTAAGACTCCAGCTTTGAAAATCATTTGCAGGTAATCCTCGACTTACAACTGTTCTTTTAGTGATGGTTCAAAGTTACAACTCCACTGAAAAAAGAGACTTATTCAAATTCAAATTCAAATTTATTTGATTTATATACCGCCCTTCTCCCTTGCAGGACTCAGGGCGGTGAACAGGCACATTAATAAAACAGCAATACCATAATATTTAAAAATATTCAAAACAAATTAAATTATTTGTCCTGCCCTAAAACCCACTATAATAATATAAAATTATACCCAATTTAAAAATTTTAGAGTTTCAGATTTATGCCAGACCGGCCTCTTGGAACAGATAGGTCTTTAGGGCTCGGCGGAAGAGGCGTATGTCCCCCATTGTACGGAGGTCAGGGGGCAGCTCATTCCATAGGGTAGGAGCTGCCACAGAGAAGGCTCTCCCCCTGGGGGTCACCAGCCGGCATTGTCCGGCCGATGGCACCCTGAGGAGGCC
>NW_015386490.1:239418-250916 GCF_001527695.2 Protobothrops mucrosquamatus
CCCGAGCCCTCCAGAGATCATCAACCAACGCGACCAATGCCGTTTCTGTGCTGTGCCCAGGCCGGAAGCCAGACTGACGCGGGTCTAGGTAGACGGCTTCCTCCAGGTGCCGGGAGAACTGACATGCCACCACACTCTCAACAACCTTTGCCAAAAAGGGAAGGTTGGAAACGGGGCGATAGTTGGCCAATATCGCCGGATCCAGGGAGGGCTTCTTGAGGAGGGGCCGCACCACCGCCTCTTTCAAGGACTTATGACCATTTTTCACACTTACAACTGTTGCAACATTCCCATGGTCACATGATCAAAGTTCAGAGGCTTGGCAACTGATTCATATTTATGACAGTTGCAGTGTCCAGGGGTCATGTGATCAGCTTTTGCAACCTTCTAACAAGCAAATTCAATGGGGAACCCAGATTCATTTAATAACTGAGTTGCTAACTTACCAACTACAATGATTCATTCAACAAATTTGGCAAGAAAGGTAATAAAATGGGGTAAAATTCACTTAACAGCTGTCTTGCTTTTGGTCATCAGTGAGGACTATGTGAGTGTGTGTGTGTTTTTGAAGAGAAAATAAATCTATTCTCTGTATGTCCCAACCCTTTCTGATCCAATCATAATTCTTCGCAGTGCTTTTTTTGTAAAAAAAAAAAAAAAAAAAAAAAGGTGCTGGAACTCACAGACGTCATACAACCCGCCTTGCCTACCCTACAAGGTTCCATCCAAAAAAGGTGCCGGAACTCCGTTCTGGGCGTTCTATGACAAATAAAGCCCTGATTCTTCTTTCAGAATAAAAGCAAAATACCTACACCTTTTCAAAGTGATATATGTAGCCAACTAAGAAAGGTGTAGATAATTGCTTTTATTGTAGTAATTGTTTTGATATCAACATACACACAGACTCACACAGTGTTTTATTTGTCACCTAACTCAGTGTGTGATACTTACGTAAACATTCCCATCTGTGCTATTCTAACAGAGAGAAGGAAAGCATAATTCCATTTTTTGCAAACTGTTGCTCCTATTTAGAATGTTTAAATTAAAAAAAATTCACTTAGAGACCAGTATTATTTATCTGCTATTAAAAAGTACTTAAAAAGATATACAAGTCTGTAAAACAAAATTGATGCCTGGAAAGAATCTGGATACAATAATAAAATATTACCTACAATCATAAGAGATTACCTACATCATAAAAGCAATCAGGTGGTGACCAGAAGGCCATATAGATTTAATGGGAACAAGACTTTTCAGACCAATGTTATTTTTGTTCTTTATTCAGTCATTCAGTAACTTTAGTATTATGATTTCACCAAAGCATTTGGCAAAGTACCCAGTGATATTCTAGTTAGATACAGTCTGGATGGCATGACCCAAGCTGATTATATAGTTTAAAAACTGCTCAGCAACAGCTCTTCACCAAACTGGAAGAAATATAGAGAAGGATCAGATGTCAAGCCACAAAATTAATTCTGTACCCATCTTATCATTAATGATGTGGATGAAAAGGTGGACATTCTCAAATGATGCAGAATTGGCTGGGATAGCTAATACCTTAGAATAGACATGTCAAACTCATGACATCATGTGACGTTGCACAATGTATTGGGATGGTTTTGCCATTGCTGGCAATGGGGTGGGCATGGCTTCCGAATGACACGTCCGTCCTGCGGGCTGGCAGTTTGACACCCCTGCCTTAGAAGATAGAAATAAAATTCAAGATCTTGTTGTTAGCTTAGGGAAATGGGCTGAAAATAATACAATGAAATGTAATAGAGACAAATGCAAAGTGTCCACTTAGGAAACAAACAAAGTGCCAGGTTAGATATCCCAAAGGTGCTTTTTCAAGTGGAAACTGGACTTTCTTGTTTTTCTTTGAAGACGTTTCGCTTCTCATCCAAGAAGCTTCTTAACTCTGAAGAAGCTTCTTGGATGAGAAGCGAAACATCTTCAAAGAAAAACAAGAAAATCCAGTTTCCACTTGAAAAAGCACCTTTGGGACAACCATGACCTGGATGAATGAGAATCTCCATAGACATTTTCCAGGATAGATGTTCTGATAAGATACCAAGGCATGTAGGGATGCAAATGCAAGTGTAAACTACATAATAAACATTTGAAAATCTTGGAAAGGAAGATCAAACCTATTTTACATCGGACAAAACTCGTCACAAGAATTGGGACCAATTTGGATGCTATCTATTAAGAGGAATTCAGACTAAAGGGAACAGTTTTGGGCAAAGTTTTATACAGAAAATTGAAAGATTGGCTGTGTTGAATTTTGGGAATAGAAAACTAAGCAGGAACATGATAGCACTTTCAGTATTGAAAGAATGTCAAGCAGAAGAAAGTCAGAAGCAACTTTCCATCATTCTATATGCCAGGACAAGAAATAATATGTTCAAGTTTCTGATGATGGATATAATAAAAATGTTTCCCAAATTAGAGCAGTTTTATTGTGGATCCAAGGACTCAGAGGTTATGGGCTCCTCTTTATTGAATAATCATTTATTGAAGAGGTTTGATTTGGATTCCTGCACTGTACAGGGGAATAGATTCAGTGGCAGATCTGTTCCTTCCAACTCCATGATTCTATTTTTTTATTGATCAAAATTAGTTCTGAGTGCATTTGACTTAAAAAGTCCTCTTCTGCTTTGCTCCAGCCACTCTTTTCAGCACAAGAGATGATCTGAGGTGCTAGCAGGGAAGAAACCCAACACGAGAGAGCACCACTGGCTGAATTACTTCCCACAGGGAACAGATTGATCACTCTTTCTTTCTTCCCTTTCCAATCAATGGCAAACCTCTGTAGCTGCATTTTAATCTTATGGATTTTCAGTCAGGAGATTGAAGACAAAAGATATTTGTCTATTGTCTCATATTGCTTGGTCCAATTAATAAGAATATATTTGTTATACTAAAAGTGGGCCTAAATAATTAGGAAAAAATAAGGAGAATGACCAGCTTGCTTTCTCATTTCTTTTATAAGTGCTGTCTAGTTAAAGACAGAAACAAACAAACCAAAAATATAGCAATTCTAGAATGAATAAATGAAAAAGCTGGTCAATAGTGGGTCACAGGCCAAACTAGCTTTCTAATACCCAGTTTGCAGTATAAGGTGTATAAAGGACAATCAGTTCAGTAAACACACTTTTTTATTATTAATAATAGAAAGATGGACTCTAATGCTCCCTGGGTGCAAATGGCAGCTATTTGAGTCTAGCCATTTCTGAAATATATTGGAAAGCATCCAAACTTATCAAAAGTTTTTTTTCCTCACTATAACACAAATATAATTATACTTGCATTACTCTTTATTCTAATTATGAACTGTAATTCACACCTTGCATTCTGGCAAAACCTTACATGTTGGCAAAACATGAATCCCAAAGAATCTAATTTATTTAGTATGCTTCCAGCCAGATAGCAACTTGCTGATTATTTTACTATACTGTGGTGTGCAGGTGTGCGACCCATCTCCCAAAGTGTTCTAGTCACCTCTCACTCATTTGCAGTCTTCTTTAAAGAAATAGTCACATCTGACATTTACTTTATCAGTCCAGAATTTTAAGATTCTGGTTTAACCTTTTCTTGAAAAAGTATGAACCAAAAAAATTCTCACTTGTCCTCACTAGCAACAATGGAACAGTGGAATGGCTTGCCTTCAGAAGTTGTGGGTGTTCCATCACTGGAGGCTTTTAAGAAGAGACTGGACAGCCACTTGTCTTAAATGGTATAGGGTCTCTTGCATGAGCAGAGGGTTGGACTAGAAGAACTCCAAAGTCCCTTCCCACTCTGCTATTCTGATATGTTAACATTAAATAGCGTAACTATATTCAGCAAAGAGAATGTATTGCATCTGTGTTATGCTGATAGTAATAAAGATGTCAGTGAAGTAGTGATAATAAGTTATCATCAGAAGTCTGGATGAATGTAGAAGGATTCAAATATTTAAGAACTAAACGCTCCAAAGACTATTAGCTGGATTTTAATTATTCCCTTTTGGATTTTTAGATTTATTTTTTTCCTGTTACTTAATAAACAATTTATACATTTTGAGAAGTTATTATCAAAATGAAACTAAATTCTTATCATTTCCCTGCTTGTAGCCTTATAGTTTAAGAGATATGACTTATGCTACCAGGGTCTTCTGACCTCTGCATCACTCCCTAAAACATTATTGACCTAAAGATTGCTTGCTGTCATAATAAGTAGCAATAAAATGATATGATGTGTTTACAGGGTGTAACTCTTGGGTAAATGTAGAGTGCATAGTTTTGGAGGCCTACATGGCATAACTCATGGCATTGCTTGAAATTGTAACTGACAGTGTTTACAAATATAGCTAGGACAATAAGATTTAAGGATTTAAGGAAATAGGTATGTGATTATGCTATACATGGAGTATGTTTGTTTATTTGTTCTTTTTTTTAAATTACAGGCCAGTAAAATTCAGCTGGGAAAATCCTGTGAGATTTCCCCTTCCATTGAGTTAATTGACCATCCTATTAGCCTCTCCTTGCACAGATGCTGCAAGGCTATGCAACATGTTTAGTTTATATGTGTGTGTATATGTGTGTGTGTGTGTATACCTTTGAGTACTGAATTCTGGCAACTACCTGGACAAGTCCCTGCAATTTTCTTTCAAGATTGCAGATTGGTTTGCCATTTCCTGCTTCCTAGGGTTGATAGAGAGTAACTGGCCGAAGGTTACTTTGTGTCTAAGGCAGACTAGAACTGATGGTCTCCTGGTTTCTATTCCGGTGTAGTAACCACTAGATCAAACTGGGTCTCCTGTATTAAGCAATGTCACATATGGGACCATGATAACAGAAGAATTCTAGAAGTTGAAGTCCACACATCTTAAAGTAGTCAAGTTTGAAAAACACTGATGTAGAACATAATGATGGCCACTGTCATTAATATTTTCTCAAGCTCACTTTAAGATATACCGTTCTTAGTTAGCTATCTTGATTTATAGATTACAGATGTTGAGCACAAAGGGAAGAGGAAAGCAAAACCTTGTACGATCCCCGGAGTGTGAGAAAGAGGAGCTCTAAAAGCATTTTCCACACATATGCACACTTTAAGCCTGGAATAAGAGTGAAAGTGTAAGAAGGAACCTCAGCTCCACTCCTCCCTAATTTTCTAGAAAACAAGAGGGAGGGAGGAAATGGAAAATGCTGTCAAGCTTTCAAGATTCTGTCACTGCAACTAATATAAATAATATAGTCCCACTGTAGAAATGAAAGCCAGCTAGATGATTTTGGGTCAGTCACAAGATTGTTGTTGTGGGGAAAGGAGGAGGAGGAGAAAGGAGAATTAGGTAATATTTGCCACCTTGAGTTATTTAGAAAAATAATAAAGGGAAGATGAATAAATAAATATGATTGCACAAACTACATTTTTCATATTGCAATTCTTTATCTCATTTTTTGCATGCTCACCCAATTTAAATGTTTTAGTTTATCTTTAAAATGACCAAGGGCTTGGCATAACTCCAGTCTGCATCTGGTATGCATAAGCTGACTTTAAGAACATATGCCAGGGCTCTTCTCCATTCAATCTGAGATGAAATTATCATCAAATAGTGCTTCTTTGTAACAGTGTCCCAGTACTTTCCATAAAGTATATATAGTATATATTCCATATATTTTAACCGATGCCAAGATTGCCTGACAATCTTAAAATTATCTATTAGGAAAACACATACTGTAAATGTTTTTAATAAGAAAGGTTAGCCTTGATATGGTCTCTATGACTTTGCCTTTATATACCATCCTCAAATCCCTTGTGACAGATGTCCAATTCTACAACTATGTTCTAAGAATATGCACTAAGGCAAGATAAAAATAATTATTGTTCCTTTGAAGGGACTTAGGCTCATACTGATTGCCATGTGCTGGGCAAAAAAAAAAGAATCCCTCTAGATATACCCATAAAGTCTCTCTGCTGCCCCATGAGCACCAGCGCTGACTGCTTGACCGGTTGGAATAAACTTTAGGGAGAATGGCCAATGAACAGCTGCATTGTTGCCTCTCTGCTCAGCCCACTGTTTGTTCGACAATCTAGCCCCTGCTCTTCTTTTGCATTTTAAAAAACATTGTTCATTGATTGCTGGTTGAAAACAAAATCTTATATAACTGAAGATTATTTTAATAATCTTCAAAATGCATTTAAAATGCTTTTGAATGCCCATTTTGTGATTCTATCAAAAATATGCCTAGCTGCATACCACATATTGTCCTCAAAGGCCAGTGATCCTCATGATATCATCCACCTCATATTCTCACATCTAAAGAGGGGATCGTAATGACTTATTCCCAACTATCAAAGTCATGGGGAGAAATTTGAAGGGAAGAGACAGGGAATTGGATAGTGTCAGGGACCACAAGTCAATTTTAGAGAAACTTCTGCAGATGTTTGAAGTTTAATTGATGAAGATGAAGATGTTTAATTGTTAGCATTTCCAATTAAATTACTCCTATATTCCTCAGGTATGTGAGGAAAAGTTTATAACGTTGTAGCAAATCTCACTGGTATCATCTGCTTTCTCACCAAAAAGTTGATGGGAAAAAAAGAAATCTAGTTGGAGCTGTTTTTCAGGCTTCACACCACAACTCGTCAATAAATCTCATTTCCCTGTTCATTTAACCCCTTATTTAGGAATACACTGATACTGGAGAAGACACTCAGATGTAACTTGGCTAAATTAGAATTTTCCTTGCAGACACAAATAACACTCACATCGATGATTTGCCCTCTGCTCTGGGAAGCAACAACAGTAACTTTATAGAAGAGTTTCAAATGGCCCACCATTTAAACTTTGCAATTCTTCCTCCCAGTTTTTCAAATTAAGAGGCATTTGGCAGTTTGCTTGGTGATACATTTTTAATACTTATCTCTAGACTTAAAATTGCTGGTTGCTATCTTGCCAGATTCAGCCCATATTTAACATCTACATCAGGAGTGTCAAACTGGTGGCCCGCAGGCTGGATGCATCATGCACAGGCCATGCCCACCCCGGCTCTGCAAAGGCAAAAGACATCCCAATACATCCCAATACATCACATGACACAAACATGTTTGACACCCATGATCTACATCATTTGCCTCTTCTGGTACTTTCCTTTTTTTTTAGACTGGGAGAAAAAAAACCCTTCAAGGTCAACCATTAAAAATCCATGAAACAGAAAATAGAATTTTCACTAATTTGATGTTCTCCAAATATGTTGAGATGAAAACTTAAAATCTTTCTGTCTAACACAGGATAGTGATTTCATATAATTATATCTTCTTGTTATAATTATATAGAAGTTTTTAATTAATTTCATGGTCAACAATGAGACTTAATTTGGATTCTTTCTAATGTTTTAACAGTTTGTTCATACATTGTTGTATTTTTAATGCTAATAAAAAGATGTGGAATACTTGCAAAAGGGGGACATAGAGAAAGAGAGAGGGAAAAACTCAGGCTAAATCAACTCTCAAATTCCCATGTAAACCAGGATTTAAGAGTGGAAAGTTTTCCTTTACCTATTCTTTGGGTGGTACAAAAATGTAAAATTCCTATAGCCTTGCTTCTCTGGGCCAAGTCAAACAAGGATATTGTCCTTTTAATGTCTTAAAGGCTCTGTTTTCTTGTAATGCCAAATGCAATATTTTTTTGAAAACACTACACCAGAAGCTTCCCAGCTGAGAAAACAGGCTGGTGAAAAATGGTTTCAGAAAATGAAATAAACCATGCTAAAGTCATTCAGTGTGTGTGTATGATATGAACATCTGGATAGAGCTTGTTAAATTACCTCTTCTCTTCTCTCCTTTTCTCACAGCTGTTCAAAAGAGTCCTGAGAGTAAACAGACAGGTCAATGGTCTGCCTACATTAAAAAAAAAATCTCCTTCCACCTAGATGAGGAATCTTAGATACATGTGTGTTTAATAAGTAGCTGCAAACACTATGAAGAGGGAAAAAGTTTAATTCCTGTTATATTTGTATGCTCATACTTGTGTATGTGTGCAGAGGTGATGATGGAAAATAAACTCTGGATTTCAAACTCTTTCTGAAAAAAAATCCTTCTGGTTCTAATAAAATATTTCTTTCAGTATGAGTGGGTGTTTTAAAATCAAAAGCGATATAGATAGTTTATCACTCTCAATGTCTTAAAAGAAGAATAACAGAAGGTTATTCCATTACAATTTGGAGGAAAAGCAAAGGGGGAAATAAATGTTCTGGGTTCACTGAACTGTATCTGTTGTGTCCCGTGCTTGCAGAAGCAGGCTCAGGATGATGCAAGAGTCCCGGGCATTTGCAAAAGCTGCCCGGGACCAGACTGAGCGGCGCCGGCCTTGCGCGCATGCGCAAGGCGGGAAAAGACTGCCTTGTTATTGGTTGGAATTGCCCGGGGATCTGAGGGTATATATATAGGCCTGCGTGCCTCTGTGCTGTTGTTGTTTGTGGAATGGAAGCAGAGAATAAAGACCTGTTAGAAATGCATCGTCTCAAGTGCCATTATTCTCTGGACTTAATACTGGCGACGAAGGTGGGATACAGTCTAGACAGCTAGGGAAGCTTGAAGACTCACCCAAAAGAAGTCCAGAAGAGGGACGACGGCGTTGAAGTCAGCGTCTATCCTGCCAGTACAGCATCGCTGGAGGGTGAGTGCAGCTGAAGAAAACCCTGTCCCTTGATCATGGCGAAAATAGGTCACTTATCTGAATTTGATGTCTCCCACCCGGAGAAATGGGAATCTTACGTTGCAAGGGTGGAGACTTACTTCCGCGTGAAGCAGATAAGGAAAGAAGGTCTAAAGGCTGCCACAATGTTGTGCATTTGTGGGCAAGACGCCTTTGAGATCGCCGAGAACCTAATCGCCCCGGCCTCGCTGGAAATGGTGTCATACTCCGATCTGAAGAAAGTCTTGAAGGAACACTTCCAGCCCAAGCAATCTGTCATTGTTTGGAGGCACACATTTGAGCTGAGGGATCAGCGAGCTGGGGAATCAGCAAAAGAGTACATTGCAGCTTTGAGAAGAGCAGCTAAACCGTGTGATTTCAAGGACTTAGAGGAAAGACTGCGCAATCGTTTTGTGTGCGGACTGAGGAACAGAGTCTTGCAGCAGAAGCTGTTTGCTAAGGAAGATGTCTCTTTCCAAGATGCTCTGCGAGAGGTTTCAGCAGAAGAAACTGCAGGTGGGGAGGTCAAGAATCGGCGGCCCACTCGAAGTGCTCCAGAGACTGCAACCATCTACAAGGAGGCGGACAAGCTTTATCAAGCAGCTGGGAGGAGGTCCAAAGATCGTCAGGACAAGGGCCCAGCTGAGCTTCGTTGCCTCGGATGCGGTGGTCGCCACAAGCGAGCGGAATGTCGGTTCCGTTCCACCATCTGCCAAGCGTGCGGAAAGAAAGGCCACATCGCTGCGATTTGCCTGGGTCGACAGAAGGGGTTTCTACAAGCCAACATGATTCACCACGTTACTTCGGCTTCCTACCACCCTTTTTCCAAAGGTGGCGTCCATGATGGGCGCAGCATTATTTTATCTAGGGGGGAGGGGTGTTGTGTCCCGTGCCTGCAGAAGCAGGCTCGGGATGATGCAAGAGTCCCAGGCATTTGCAAAAGCTGCCCAGGACCAGACTGAGCGGCTCCAGCCTTGCGCACATGCGCAAGGCGGGAAAAGACTGCCTTTTTATTGGTTGGAATTGCCCGGGGATCTGAGGGTATATATATAGGCCTGCGTGCCTCTGTGCTGTTGTTGTTCGTGGAATGGAAGCAGAGAATAAAGACCTGTTAGAAATGCATCGTCTCAAGCGCCATTATTCTCCGAACTTAACAGTATCTTCCAAGAGTACTATAAAAATATACACATTTACATTTAACAAGATTACATTTAATTTCTGATTGCAACTTTCTTTCAACTTGATTGGCAAACAAACTAAATAATAATGGAAAAATTAATTTGTCCTTGTAAAAACAAATAGGAGATATGAAAGCCTTCTGATTTGTATTTTTATCTGGATTTCTAAGTGGATTTTTCATTTTTCTTATTTGAATTAACTCCGAACTCATCATAATTTTGGCCTATTGAAATGCTCTACATTGATCACTATTCTTGTTGTAAAATCCACACTTGAATTTTGATCATAAGCACTTTTAAAAACTGGGAGTAAAATGAACATACTGTATATAAGAAAAAGAGTTTTAGAAATAAATATAGGAGAGAAAAGTACACTCCAAGCTTACCTCATGTTAGGGACAGTAGCTTGAGAGAAACAAAAAATGTGCCCAGTTCTACCAATGGCTCAGATCTTTTCTATGGATGAAAGATGCAGCTTCACAGGAAAGTAAATCCAGCATAGATAAAATAATATAAAAGTATCACTCAGAAATAGCTGGACTCCACTAAAAGAGCTACTATTTATACAAATGTTCTAACTTGTCCTGATTTGTTAATAGGAGCCTGACCTAGAGCATATCTTTTCTTCATAACGAGAGGTTATAAGTTTAGATGGCTTTTTTCTCGCTTCACAAAGTATTAAGGATTAGATACCTGGTCTATTGCTACGTGGAATTAGTTACAAAAAATATTAGGCATTGTGACTGTAAATGCTGAGGTGTCAATGTTCTAATTTAATGGGTCACTGCAGTAATCTGTCACACTTTGTGTTCTGGATTTGAAGGCCACTCTGCCCTCCCATTAAGTTGAACCTTCTCCGATGGTAGATTTGAACTCTGTTGTTGTAGCTCATGGCAGCTTTCCAAGAAATTAGTGTCAGCAGCAGTTGAAACCCTGTTCCTGATACAGCCTAAAGCTGACCTTGAGAGAAAGAACAAAATTACTTTTACATATAAATTCAAATTGTCAGATAGGGTTTTTTTTAAAAGAAATGAATGGCAGATGTTACAGTGAGGGTTCTGAAAAATAAATATTGAGTCATTTATTTGGATTTTGGATGGTTTAGGAGAAACTTCAGCTAGACCAATCCAAATGATTTTCTCAGGTTTTATTTCTAATTTCAGGTAAAATCTATTTTTTCTTTTTTTGGATTGCTAATGTTGCTGCAGAATATCGCTGAACTAGCATAATGTTTGTGTTACTCAGCTTGATGAAGTGCAGTAATGCAAGTAGGTTCAAAAGTAGAAAAAGGTTAACACAAATTCATAGCATGTAGGAATATAAACAGCCTACCAGCCAAAATAAAGTCAAGATGCATCCTCAAGCACAGCCAAAATAAAGACAAGATGCATCCTCAAGCATAAGAAAACCAAAACTATAAAGAGAGGTATGAAAAAATGGACTGAAAAGTTCAACATTATAAACTTCATTGTTGCCCTGGGAGTTTATGAGACTTTTGAAGTCTTTTCTGGGCCAAAAAAGAAAGAAAAAAGAAATTAGCTAATATGTAAAACCTGAAACTTACCAGAATGCACCAAGCTTATAAACTAGGTTTACTTTATTAAGGTTCAAAAATTGAATATTGAAACATAGGCTTATAGAAT
>NW_015386490.1:251258-255542 GCF_001527695.2 Protobothrops mucrosquamatus
AAAAGTTCAACATTATAAACTTCATTGTTGCCCTGGGAGTTTATGAGACTTTTGAAGTCTTTTCTGGGCCAAAAAAGAAAGAAAAAAGAAATTAGCTAATATGTAAAACCTGAAACTTACCAGAATGCACCAAGCTTATAAACTAGGTTTACTTTATTAAGGTTCAAAAATTGAATATTGAAACATAGGCTTATAGAATGTAAGATTTGCAAGAGACCTTGGAGATCAACTTATCCAATCCACTTCCCTATAATTTAAATCTATTTTTGGGGAGGGCAGAGCCATATTCTCAACACAGCTCTGAATAATTCTGCCCCATTTCTATATGGCAGCTCTTCAGATACTTGATGACAGCTATCATATCTCAACATTGTCTTCTCTAGGCTAAACATATGCAATGCCCTTAAATTGTTCTCATAACTCTTTCCGTTTAGGTCCCTTATCATCATGGTTGCTCCAGTTTGTTAACATATTTGCTAAAATGAAGTGTCCAAATTGGATACACTATTTTAGTTGCTCAATGTTAATTACCACATTTGTTAATGACTTAGATATTGTTGTTAGGTATTGTGGATAAAATGCATGACATACACTAATTTAATAAAATCAATCAGCTGGTTTATATTTGGATTACAGGATGGTGAAGCATATTAAAATACTAAAGCCATAACAGTAATTATAAAATCAAATAAGTGCATAATTAGTATATAACGAACTAAAAAAAGGTCAAATTTAAATGTCTGGGAAAATAAGTATTCTTAGCCTCTCAAATTTTTGTATCAGTTTGCGTCATAAATATGCCTTTTAGTAGAGATGCTTTAATTAAATAAATATGTGTGTGTGTGTGTGTGTGTGTGTGTAAAGTTTAACATATGATTGTACCCAGGCAGCACAATTTGGTAAGTTCATATCAAATAACAAATGGAAAAAATTGCTCAGGAAGAGATACAGGTCATCCTGAGTGACAACCATAATGGAACCTGCCCATTATGGTCATACGTTAAGATGATTATAAAGCGATTTGTCACATGATAACCAAGTTCATGACCTTTTTGTAGTGGTCATTTAGTGAACAACCAGGTTATTAAGCAGACCCCACGGTCATTGACTGGTTTTGCCGAAAAGAGAAGTAAATGCTGTCATAAAATGGGATCATGTGACCACAGGATGGCACAAATGGTCCTAAATGTGGCTTAGTTGCCAAAGTAAGAAGAGCATTTATGTGACTGCAGGGGAGGCCCAACCATTGGAACTTCGAATTGAGGACTACTTGTACAAGAGTCAGGGTATCACCACTAAAAAGGCCCTCTTCTTTCCTGATGCATAGCACACTTCTGAAAACAACCTGTAGCAGAGGCTCTCAAACTGTGGCAACCCTGTGCTTTAGTCCTGCTCAGTAAAAAGGTTATTATTATGCTATGCATTGACCGTACAGCTATGCATTCTGTTGTGCTTCAAATTTAGGAGAATCTCACATCAAATTTTTGATTTTAGTTTTTTTTTAAAGTAGAAATAAGCTACAGTAGAGCTAGGCAACCTATTTCATGCCAGATGTTTTGGGTTCCTGTTCTCATCAGACCTTGGCAGAAGAGAGAATGACAAGGACTATATGAGTTGTAGTCTAAACATCAAGAGGACAGATCCGAACAGTAAGGGTGGCTTCTATGGAGGAAAAGAACAACATAAGGAAATCTGAAAAATACTGAACTGTTTTCAAAGACCAGAAATAGGTAAAGAATGTTGATGGTATTGCATTTTTTTTAATTGTGATGGTTTTAATTGTAATTAGTAATCTCAAAACTGAAAAAAGGGGGAAAGAAATAGGGCAACAATGACCTTGAAAACTTTAGTAAATAATTTTGTGCTGCCTTCTATTTCACTTCTGCCTAAATCAGGCTTCAGTCATCTGATTGATTTTTTTTTTAACCAGGGATACATTCTGGAATTGTATTTGAAATATGCTAGGCCCAGAAAAGAGGTTTGTTTTTATCAGCAGAAGAAAGTTAAAGCCTACATCTGCTGTCAATTAGCAGGCAATTAAGGGAGTTGAAAACAAACCTGTTTACATTGGCTATGAAGTCTCAGATAATTTGTGAGATGTCAGGACAGGATATTAAGACATTAATGATCTTCTTGTTTCTTTCTCTCTCCCCTCATCATGAGTTGCACTTCCTCATCTTTCTCTAAGCTCCTCACACAATGATTAATGGAATCTGAGGAGGTGATTATCAGAGAATTGAAGCTTGTTGTGGAGATGGAACAATCTCTTACAGAGGGGATGTGAAGATGAGGCAAGCACCCCTACTTGAAAGCTTCTTAACCTCTGTGTCTGTCTGCCCCACCATTTCTTAAGAGAACAAATTCCACAAAGGAGGTGAACAGAATTATATTGAAAGTGGTTCTCCTCCCCCAACCAACTTTGGAGAGGATTTTAGCAAACCGTGATGCTCTCAACAGGTTTTTTCCCTCCCTCACCAGAGATCTGTGGGGGTTCAATGAGGAGGTTGAACTATGAAAGTGTGTTCCATGATTCATAGCAGAATGACTGATTCAAAACTGTCCATTCAACAGGTCCATTTGAATAGCAATAGCACTTAGAGTGATATACCGCTTCATAGTGCTTTTACAACCCTCTCAAAGTGGTTTATAGAGTCAGCATATTGTCCCCAACATTCTGGGTCCTCATTTTACTGACCTCAGAAGGATGGAAGGCTGAATCAACCTTGAGCCAGTTGGAATCAAACTCCTGACAGTGAGCAGTGAGTTAGCTTGCAATACTGTACTCTAACCACTGTGCCACCATGGCTCCTATTTGAGTATATAATATTAGAGCCAAAATAGCTACGAATGAATTCAGGCTTAAACAGATAAGAATACATGGATGAAAGCATGAATTCATAGTATGGAGATCATCACCCTGGACATGGCAAAGACTAACAAAATGATGTCTGAACATGTACACAATGTGGACTTTCTTATTCACAAAGTTAAATGCAGTAACATGCTGAATAGTTTTCAACATGTTCAGCAGCAATTTTTAAAAAGTCCAGAGTACTAAATGTATTAAATGTACTAATGAAATATGTACATGTGCATGTTCTGTTAGAACATAAAGTTAGAAAAATTGAAAACTGATAAACAAATGAAATTGGCAGACATATCCATATCTACCTGTATGTGCATGTGGAAATGATCTATTAGAGTTGTTCCTTAAGCCAAATTATGAATTCCCAAAATGAATTAGATTGATTCAAAATGATTCTGTGCTCTCACAATGTGAAGTAGAATTCTTGTGAAGTTTCCAAAAGTAATCAGGGACTTATTAGCAATTTGGCTTTTCTAACTGCTAAAAGGCAGGGAACATGTTTCTAAAATCAGTACTTTAAGATTACACTCCTCCAAATTATAATGAGGGAAAAAAGAGGGGGTCTGCCTTCAAGTCATATGGAATCATTCTTCAAAGTCTCCCCAGTCACAGTCCTTTTGCCTTTCATTATTCATTCATTAAATAAAATAAAATAAAGCTCTCAAATTTCAATCATCAAGGTTAACCTTCTATAATTTGGCAGATTTGGGTCTGGGTTTTACCAAGGAACATTTCTTTATTATCTAATGTTTTCACTGGCATTGCCAATCAAACAATAGTGGAATTGGTGAATCTTTTATTATAGCCTATAGCATCTTCTGGGATTTGACATACTAAAACATTTTGGGTGATTTATATTTTATGTATTCTTGATTTGGCTACTGAATTCTCATTTTTGAAGTTTTCCCATGGTGAAATGATGGGAAACTGGAAAATTAAAGTGTAGCTTTTTATACTTGTGTGATATTTTTCTCCTACAGAACATGTTATCTTCCTAAATATGATGAGAGTAAAACATATTTTAGTAAGCTTGACAAGTGATTCATACCTTAACACATAAGCTGCAGTTATGCAGATATAGTGTCAGGGTGCCATATTTAGAATTTCTGACCATAACCACACTTCCACAGAACTATTGTGATCAGCTGTTTATTTCCCAAAGTTACGTCATTCTTTGTCAATTCCAGGAAATGTACATGCCATAGAGGGGTAAAATAGTTCAGGTATATATAAATGGAACTAGAAGAAGTCTTTATGATTTCAGAATTCTAACGTTAGGCGTTAGAATATCCCTGAATACAAAGTCTTACAGTTTTAATAAACCTTCCATAACTCAAAAGGAGGAGGAGGAGGAGGAGGAAGAGGAGGAGAAGTTTTGGTGTTTTGACCTCTTGGCCTCTAAAGATAATTATTAAGGG
>NW_015386490.1:256130-277793 GCF_001527695.2 Protobothrops mucrosquamatus
GAAAATAATTTGTGCTTATTTCTAATGTATGTTAAATTATTGCCCTTAGTTTAACAATGATACATACATTTCTGTAGAGAAGTTTCTTAACTTTTTACAGTCTCACTTCCTCTCTCCTTATCACACTTTTTACATGTTCACTCCATTATACGGATTTGGTATAATGGCTTGCTTTTAGCCTAGACAAAGGAATGGAAAAAGGAAAAATTACTATTTCTGGGGCTTCTTGGAATTCTAGCATCTTGGTCAAGCTTTTCTTACTGACTCACAGTCTATTTTTCCCAAATACAGCAGTCTTTCCATCTATCTCTCCTCAATCTTGTTTTTTGACACAACTCTGGCTGGATTCCCACAATACTTCCAACTCACACAACACAAATGCAATACTAAAGAAGTCCTGCAAACTTGTCTGTTTCCTAAAAGATTATGTGTTTTATATTTCAAAACTACCCCCCGAGATTCGGATGATTCCGGATCTCCTTACCTTCCGTCGCGCCCTCAAGACATGGCTCTTTCAGCAAGCGGACCTGACCTAGGGAGGATTTTATACTGAGTTCATTTTTAAGGAATTTGGAAGACACAACTTTAAAATTTGGTTTAATTCGGTTTTACAGGGGGGGATTGTATATATGCTTTTGTTTTAAATATGTTGTGCGCCGCCCTGAGTCCCGCTGGGAGAAGGGCGGCATATAAATTAAATTAAATAAATAAATAAATAAAACATAAATGTGCCTTCAAAATCAGATGTGCCTGTTTTCAGATGTCTTAATTAGGCCAGAAGCTTCTAGGTGTCTACATGACACTTTGTATGATGCTGGCAAATAGACAAAATCCAATTAACCTTGAAACCAGTGTACAACTCTCCCAATCAGGACATTTCTCCCAATCACAATATGACTTCCTAAATCTTCAGCAACATGTCTTTGAAACCAACTGCTAGAATGCCAAAGAAGTCTACTGCCCTTCAGTCTATGTGGTGAGTCTTCCTAATGCACATGACATACCCCACTAGGTGATGCAACATGTTGGACTAAAACAGGCATGTCAAACTGCTGGCCAAGGGCTGGATGCGTCACACCAAAACCGCACCCACCCTATTGCTGGCAATGGGAAAAAAGTCGCAATACATCACGCGACGTCACATGATGTCGCGAGTTTGACATGCCTGGACTAAATGGTCTGGCCTAATCCAGCAGGCCTCTTCCTTAGTTCTTCAATTGTTGGCCTGTGTAAAGGGATCTGGCACTGTTTTGATGAGGCATCTATGGAGATTCTCAGTCATTCAGATCATGGTTGTCCCAAAGGTGTTTTTTCAGGAGGCAATTGGACTTTCTTGTTTTTGTTTGAAGACGTTTTGCTTCTCATCCAAGAACTGAAGAAGCTTCTTGGATGAGAAGTGAAATGTCTTCAAAGAAAAACAAGAAAGTCCAGTTGCCTCCTAAAAAAACATTTTTGGGATTCTTGATGAGGCATTTTAATGCTTCATAAATAATCTGATTCTCTTCACTTGCGAAGAGGTGATACCATTTGCCTTAAAAAATGCTTCATGTTGCCTTGGAGGCTCAAATTGCAGTTCCCCCCCCCAAAAAAAAGCCTGAAGATATTTCTGTGTTGAACATGTTCAAAACTCTTTCTCACCAATTCTAGTAACTTCTGTAATTGCTGCATGTCCTGCTAGGAGGAAGTTATTAAAGCAGCATGGAGAGAGAAGCAACATAAGAAAATTCACAACAGTTTTAGAAGTGGCTTTACAAAAGATCTTTGGGAAAGAGTTTAGTTCAAATTTTGTTAAAATGAAGTATGCCCTTTGAAGGTCTGCAGAGCTTTGATACATTATAATAATAAAGAACATTAGTGCATGTGTAAGACTTATCTGCTTGAAGTGTCATTTCTCTTCCTCTTTATAAATCTCTTTATTGAAATACCCAGATCCTGATTTCTCTGAAAGCAAGACATACTGTAGATCAAGAGAAAGATGGTAAGTGGCTGAGCTACACAGGTGATCTTTTAATAACTGCTGACTTAAACACCAAGCTGGGTTAAAGGGAATCAGTCATGTACACATTTTAAACAAGTTTATATTTAACACCAACTGTCTAGCAGAAAACAGGGATGGTATGAAAGAAGCTTAATGAGTACAAATTTTATGAGTCCCTTAGGATTTCCTAAACAGACTTCTCTGCCTGTATCCCAATATGTAGGTGAACCAAGGCAGAATCAAAATAGTCCAACACTTATTGACCAAACAAATTGTCTGTAATATAAGAAATGGAATTCATCTAGGTAACTGCATGCAAATTCTCTATATCCTCAATTTCTCCACCCTCAGAGCTAATATAGCACTAAACTGATACAATTTCCCTGGCTTGCATTCTTAACTGTACAAAACAGTTAGATAAATATTGGTAAGTAAAAACCTGGTCATGTGGTTAAGGATGAATGATCAGTCTATATTGTATCCTAATAGTGTAACATCCATTCAGACCTTAATAAATTCTACAAAGTTCTGCATAACTCTGAATTTTAAAAGAAATAGAAATTTATATTTATTTTTGAACACTGCTGTCTCTTAAATATCCATGTATCTATTTATAACTTTTTTCAAAACTTTTGATATTTCTATGCAATTTCACAGGTAAGTATATTTTATGTTCTTCTAGAGAGATAGAAATCAGTGCTGTAAATTTTAAGCTCATTTGTGTTGCCATAGATCCTGTTTTGGTGGATCACTCCACTGCTTTGTAAAATAAATCAGTGATAGATTTTTCCGACACTCTAATTTTATTGTTCTTGATATTCTCCCAATTTTTAACATTTATCTACTTTAAAACAGATTCCTTGGATATCTAGTGGCATATGGAAAGAAGGAAGGAAGGGAGGGAGGGAGGGAGGGAGGGAGGGAGGTAAAAACACAAGTGCCTATATTAACAGGCACTTCTTAGCATGCTGGATTTCTCTGTGATTTTGACATCACACTCCTGAGAGTCAGAAAGTAAGATGGTTTTTCCAAATTTTATATTTGACTCAAGAACTTGAATAAAATAATAAATACTATTCCATCACTGAGTTCTGAATTATACATTGGATGGATAAAATACAAAGTAGGACACATTATTAAATTTGCAAATATCAGACATTCTTAACAATACTAAATCACATTGTTCTTCCCACCCAGAAATCCTTTCAGGAGTTGGTGCCAGAGATTTCACCTAGGAACTTCTGCATATAAATCACTTTTTGGTTGTTCTCCTAGGCTTTGGATTCAGGTGATTGTTCCCCTTGTTAGATTTTTTTTTTTTGCATATATAATGTATTATTTATATGGATGCTATATTCTTGATTTATGTTCTATTATATGCTTTCATAGTGTTGCTTGTTTTAAACTGTGGGTCATTTCAGAGTCAGGCAGTGCTTAAACTTAACAAAATTAAATAAATACATGTTCTGCCACTTTCAGAATTTTTAGCTTATTCCTCTCAGTATGATTTCAGCCTTAATACTAATATCCTTTATTCAAATATATGAAATACATGTAATATAAGTCACAAGTAAAATAAGCAGTTTTCTTTGCTTTGTTGATCGTAGTAGATAGGTATGAAATATTATTTTGGTCATGTTTTGTGATAAAATATGATCTCTGTGTTGTAATTGTTTAACATAATTATCCCCTGCATAAATCATGTGCACTATAGATCAATGACATGTTTTTTTGCAAGTTGTGGCAATGTGGCTCTTTGTGGTAACTACTACTAGTGGTTTCCATGCGACTTTCTCATAGCTTCCTTAGTGTTCTATAATTCTGGAACAACATGAGAATAATGGCCAATCAGAAGAAACATCAGTTCCAGCTGGCAAACTTACATTTTTGTTTGTATTACATATGCCTATTTTGTATTGTATCTCTTATTTTTCTTTCTCTTTAAAATATTCATAAGCTGCCTTTTATACAAAGTGTCATCTCTCAATTTACCAAAGCTCTACAGAAAGAGAAAAGCTCAGGGTAAGATTTTTTTACTGTTCATTTTGTGTGGGTTGGTTGGTGGCTGAATGTTTTTGAGTCAGTGTTGACTCCTGGAAACTGCCTGGACTAGCCCCTGCAGTTTTCTTGGAAAGGTTTTTCAGAAGTGTTTTGCTATTTTCTTCTTCCTAGGGCTGAAATAGAGCAACTGGCCCAGAGTCACTCAGTCTGCTTTGTGTCTAAAGTGGGATTAGGGCTTACTTTCTAGCCTGGTGTCTCAACCATTACACCAAATTGGCACCCACTGTTGATATAAAAGATAGTTAAGTCTTTCCTTCAAGTGAAACAAACTGAGTCCTTGAATGAGATAATAATTATTTCAGAATGAATAGACCCCATTTGATTCAAAATTTTATAATTCCCCTCCCCAATATCTACACTCCTAGTTATTCTACACCTATATAATTGGCACAATTTATGTTGCTTCCTAGCTGTATTCCAGTGAATGGGATGTTGACAGGCAAACTGTCTTTGCCCATTGAAGCCTTTCCTTAATCTAATGCTCTCCACATGTGCTGGCACTGCAAGTCTAAGAATTTTGCCAGCTGATCTTTAGCCTATTAGAACTTAGCATTCTAGTACTGGCAGTCCTAATCATACGGCGGGTGCCAATTTGAGGAAAGCCATTTCAAAGAAATGGGCTCGCCTGATTTATAAAACGTACCATGTCTCATCCTTTGACACAGAATAGGTGTGAAACATTCAGCAAACAAACTGGGTCATGACTTTTGTCATTACAGCATTCATGGTTCCCACATTACAAAAGGTCTTTATGTCATGGATCAGATGGACATGCTTAAGCAACAGATGCTGTCCTATATAAAAACGTTATTAAATATTTTGCTCTATAAAAATCATCATGAATGCACTAGGTACTTTACAGCAATACACACACAAGTGGACAGACATGATTTTTGTCTTTTTATTTTCCGCCTATTGTGCATCCTTATTATGACACATCTCTTAATAAAATAAACATTTCCTGAAGACTCACTTCCTCTGCATAGCCTTGGATGAATTGAAACCCTTACTCTAAATGGACCCTATGGATAATGGGGCCATTATAAATTATTAGTTCATCAGGTTCATACAATTTCTGTGCCAATCAAAACAGCTATCTATGATCAGTGAGTGATACCAAGGCATTATATTAGCCTCCTCAAATCACTGAGTTTTGCAAAAGCAAAGATAGTTCTTTGGTTCACAAAAAAACATCAGATTCAGAGTTGAGCAACAGTTTAACTGGGAGCCACCAGATTACTACAATCATCACATGTTCTTCAAAATTCATTTATTTCTCTGCAGTTGGAAGGGGAAGGGGATTAATTATGTAGAGTTTTTGTATACATATAATCTGGCTCGGGTTTTGCTAGATGCTGAAAATATGAACTTATATTTAAGATTGCATGTTAAATAAAGTAATGGAATTTCTCCCTCTCTTTCTTCTTTCATGAAGCCTAGCAGTTACCAGGAACTATCTCTAGACAAAAACAAAACCCAGCCTGTACAGCTTCAGGAATACTTCTTCAAAATGTTGTGATTATTAAAGAGATCCATTTTTTAAAATAAATCATAATGGCTATATTTGCACAGCAGGCTAAACAAAAATCAAGCAAGCTACATTATTATCCAACTCAATGTGTGAATCAAGTCACAGGTGTTCTATAACTTGGTCTGTGGTTCAATGTATTTATTTATTTATTTCTGTTTTGTAATTCTATCCAATCCAATCCTTCCACTCTAGAATATATCTAGAATATAAAAATCATGTAATACCTCCATGCTACCAACTTCCATAAAAACAATACAAACCACTATTAGAATACAAACAATTAAAGCGGAATTTAAAGATGGCATAAAAAAATCAAGTGAAGGCCCTCTGAAATAACTCTGTTTTTAGAACTTTGTGCAACATCCACAAGGAGAAGGCTAGCCTGGTCCTGGAATCAACACCGGAAAGCAGCACCTTCTTGTTCCAGATTCCCAAATGTTAGTAACAATTTCTCTCTGTTTGATCTCGCTGATTGAATCAGTTCTCATGGAAGTAGACAGCTCTGAATTTGGAGCAGTGTCCCAATTTACTAAGCTCACTTATTTGTAACTTGATTTATGCCACTTATAAGTAGGGCCATGCAATAAAATGTTACAATGTACAATTGCTCTGGCCTTGGGCAGGTCATCCTATCTTTGTTTACCTTTACTACCGTATATAATTAAGCATCTGCAGTAGGACAAGAGGGTCAACTGATAAAATATGCATTGTGACTTTGTACCGCTACCTTGGCCTCTAATGTATTTGTGTGAGAGCACCATGCAAGTTCAAAAAGTTACAGCTGCAATCAAAACATCTTGATGCACATTTTACCCTTTTGGAATCATGGTTAGGAAAGGGATCCTATGCTTATATAGAATCCCTACTGATTAAGCAAGGTTCCTTAGAAGATTTCTAGAAAAACAGTGCTTTGGTACAAGGAATTTGCAGTGGGTCAATATATTCAAGTAGGAAAATAACTTGGTAGTACATCCATTTTTAAATGTAAAGGTATAAAAGAACTATATAATTAGCTGCAAATTTGCAACTGATTTACTCATTGTGGATAAAAAATGTTTGCCATCTAAGATTGCTATGATACTTCCATATCTACTCATCTGACTTTTAATTTAGTTTGCCTTTTCAAAATAGGATATGGCATAGTATTTCACAGAGGAAAAGGTAAGTTTCTTTTGATTAGTACAATTAAGTCAAATATATTAACTAAACTTAACTATACTAATATTAATATTGAAATTAATATTAATTTCAATATGGTCACTGGCATATAATGCCAATCATTGTATAATTCCAGGGTAGAATATTAATGATCTTTGCGCTTTGCATTCTTGGACAATTGTATAAAAAAATAGAGCATGTGAAATCCTGTTAAAACAGGCCAAAAGGGTGACCATTCTGTTCAAGAAGCATTTAGCTTACACAATATATAGAAAATAAACACTTCAGTAAAGATATTAATGATTTCAGTAAGAAGATTTTGGAAAGAAGATTCTAAAAATAACAAATGGTATCCATATGAGCTGCATAAAGCAAAGGCATTATAGTCAAAAACTACCAGGTGGATGAACCAGATACAGTTTTATTCTTCCTCCCAAATAGAACATCAACTGCAATTAGAGGATGATACATTTATAGATTCAAATGTTGGATGAAGAAGTACATGAATGAAGGCAAACTGCCTAGAGGTTGCATTGAAAAAATCACTTGGAAATGGGAGATATTTCTAATGTAATCAACCGGATCCTCTGCATGGATTGTCCGTGTGACTATATAGGATGGATGGGGAAGAAGCTAACCACCAGATTGCCAGAACAAAAGTGAGCAGTTAGACTTGGAGACTCAAATTCATTGTTAGCCTTACATTGTAATGAACAAGGACATGAATTCAATTTTGCAACTACTAAGATTGTTGGCCATGCAGGTGCAAAGATAGCCAGGGAAATTATTGAAGCTTGGGAAATGGGCCCCTTGTCAGTCAACAGGAATACTGATTTACCACCAATTTATCAGGTGCTTAGGAGCTGAGGATTTGGCAGCAAAGAAAGCAACAGCCAATCTCCGGCCATCAACACACCAATCAACCAATAGGAAGGCTACACATAAAGACAAATAATAGACTAGCCCAAAGCACATATTCCAGCGGGGAGAAGTTCCCTGAGGATGGGCTCCAGCACAAGTCCAAAAACTTGCAAGACTAAACCTATAGTCCTGGTAACTGACCCAGATTGGAAGAAGTACATGTGTTGTTGTTTTTTTAAAAAAGCATGTAATTCCCCAATCAGTGAAGGATATGTATATTTTTTTCTTTTTCAAAATTCAGCAGAACTCTTTCTTGTGGCAGTTATGATGCATCTCACATTGAACAGGTCAGTAGAATTTCCTCTAAATTGCAGATTTTCCTTCAACCTTCCCTGATATTCATCAAAATTCAAAAGCACTAAAGTCTGATGAGAGGGAGTGACAAAGATTGAATCATGCCTTTACTGAATGCATCAGTGCCCTGATCCAGCTCCAACATGCTTTAGAACTAGTGAGATAATTAGAATCATGGAGTTTGAAGCAGTTATTTAAGCCATTGAACCCAACCCACTGCTCAGTGCAAGAATCTAAATGAAAGCATGCCAAAGAGATGGTTGTCTAATTACTGCTTGAAATACCCAGTGAAGAACAGTCTACTACCTCTCTGACTAAATAATTCCACTGTGGTACTGTCCTTACATTTGAGAAAACCTTTCAAGGATTTATTTGGACTCTGTATTTTAATTTTGTTATTTTGTGCCTTGTACCCTGAAATCAGAATATTAGCATTAGAATTAGATGTTGATTTTCTTTTCTGGGATAGAATATTAGATATTAAGAGTGCTTTATTCTCCTCAGTTGTCTTTTCTCAAGAGTAAACATATCTCATCTTATTTTCTAGTCTCCTGATCATTTTTGTTGTCCTTTTCTAAGCATGTTTCAATACCCCTGCACCCTTCTTAATGTATGGCCCAGAAAAGAATACTGTATTTGAGAGAATAGGGATGGGTATTTCTTCTGGTGCAAGCACAATAAAGTAAAATGAATATTTCCATAATTTGGAGACTACACTTCTTTCAATTTAGCCTAAATTCTTTTTGTTTCTGCAGTGACATCATGCTGATGGCTCATTTTCTCTTTGCAATCAATAAGCATTCTGTTTGCAATATTTTGTTTCCACCTCCAATGCTTGGCCACCTCTGTGTTAGATCTGTACCCTTCCTGGTTGGTTAAGACTGCCAGGAGGGGACATGTGATTGTTCCAGATGGTGGTTAACTCTTCCTTAAAGGAGGAGATGGTCCTGATGTCTTTTAAGGAGGTGCTGGTTTGTCCCTTCTTAAGGGGCTATTGCTTGACTCAACCAATATGCACAAGTTTAGTTTAGTCTCCAATCTTTCCTTATTTATAGAGAAGGTGGTCACAGTACAGTTTGAAGGACTCTGAATGAAACAAATTATCTAGACCAGTGGTCTCTAACCTTTTTGGGAGCAGGGACCAGTTTTGTGGAAGACAATTTTTCCACAAACAAGGAAGGTGGGAGGAGGAGCACACAGCTTTGCATGTGCAGTTTACATGGGGTCCTATGAGAATCTAATGACTGAGGTGAAGCTGAGGCGGTGCTACTAGCCTGGGAAACAACTGCAAATACAGATGAAGCTTTACTTGCTCATCCTTCGCTCACCTCCAGCTGTGTGGTCTGGTTCCTAACAGGCCATGGACCAGTACTGGGGGTTGGGGACCCCTAATCTAGACCCTTTTCAGTCAGGATTTTAGGCTAGGGTATGGGATTAAGATGAAATTGTTCACATTCTTGGATGATTTCTGGTGAGAGTAGGATGGGGATAGTGCATCCTTCTTTGCTTTTCTTGACTTCTCAGTGGCTTTCAGAACCATCAATCATGGTATCTTTCTGAATTTGCTTCAGGATTTGGGGTGGGTGGCACTGTGATTGTTATGCTGGCTTTCCTTCTTTCTCTTGGGCCAGTTCCAGCCAATTTGGATAGGAGAGGAGAGGTCCAGCCTACAGCTCTGCTTTGTGGGGTGCTGCAGGATTCAGTCATCTCTCCCCTCCTATTCAACATCTACATGAAGCTGCTAGGTAAGGTGATCTGAAAGTTTAGGATGAGGTGTCATCAATATGCCATATATCTTCACCCCAGACCATCTGAGTGTCCTAGGATCTGGGGGCTGTACAGACCTAGATGAGGCAAAACAGACTTTGGCTCAACCCAAGCAAGACTGAGTGGCTTTGGGGTTTGGGTCTTCTGGTGCCAAAGATTTTTTATCATGAATGAGTGGATGCTGCCTAAGAAAGACCTGTTATGCAATCTGGAAATGCTTTTCAACTCATGGCTTCTGGTGGAAGGGCAGGTAGTAGCCATGAATAGGAGAGCCTTTGTGCACCTTTGGGTTAAGGTTATGAAATCTACATGGATCTATCTTTGAAGAATATTCAGACAATTCAGAATGTACCTGCATGGGTAGTAATTGACACCATTTATACATACTTGGCATGTATAACACTACTACTAAGTAAACTGCATTAGTTGATTTACAGTGTATTTCTGAAAGCAAAGCAAGATTCTGGTTGTCACCTTTAACACCCTTCATGACCTAAGATTGGATTACCTGGGGGACAGTGTTCTCCCAGTTGTTTTTACTTGTTCAGTCTAATCAGGCAGGATGTACATGATCCAGAACCCAATGGGAATGTCAGTTGGCAGGGTCCAGGCAGTGTATCTTTTCTGCCACAGACCTATCCTATGGAATATTCTCCCTCTGAGATTAGGATGGCCCTAACTCTGCTGGCTTTTGTAAGACTCTTAAGACCTGGTTATGTCTGGGCCTCAGGCCCCAACTGTGTGAAATGTACCATCTCCTGGTTGTATTAACAACTATGGATTGTAACATTCTCCTTGGCTGCTGAGTGTACTTATGATGGAAATCTGTTTTTAAATTATTTTAAGACTTTTTTGCTCCCCAGAGACATTTGCTGAGATTGGCAGCCATACAAATTGAATAAACAAATAAACACATAAGTAAATTCAACATCTTTTTCACAGATACAATTGTCTAGACTGGTATCCCCCTTTCTATTCCAGTGCATTTGATAATTCTTTTCTAAATAAAGAAAACTAACTTTGTTATTCATTAGTCTCAGGCTTCAAACCTGCTACTTGATTCTGCTTTTCAAAATTCCGCAGAGGAAGCTTTTCTTGTTGGAGAAGACCAAAGTAAATTAGGAACTGAGCAATTGTACTGTTTATTTGTTACCTGTTGTTATTTTGCTATCTTCATTGAACAATTGTTACATTGATTTTTTTCCTTTTCCTTTTGTTTTGAATATATTTAAAGAATATTCCACCATCACCACCACCCCACACAAACTTTTTTTTTCTTAGCTCTTTGGCTAGGCTCAATTGATTCTCTCAATTACTTTCCTAAACTAACATTTTAATTCTAGGCTACCATTTCATCTCTGTTTAGAAGAGCTATGGAGGTGGTTTCAATAAATTGCATCTCATTGTTTGCAATGGGAATGAAATTAAAAGAAAAATATAAAACAGAAGCATTTAGAAAGACAACTGGATGCCTTGGAAGTCCTGAGGTTGGAGACATTCTTGATAGGATGTTGTTATTTTATTATGGTTGCTTTCAAATGGATGTAGGCCCAGACCCAAAAATTAAAATAAACTTTACAAAATAGAAGACCTATGGTATTTTTAAAATATTATAGAGTAACACATGTCTTTATTCTGCCCTAATTGTGTAAAATATGAAGACCAAGATTATTTTTGAATAGAAAACTCTATTAGTAATCTAAATAGACTATTTTATATATTGTTGTTATTCTGTGTGAAGAACCTTAGACAACTGGTAAAAATAAGAAGTGGAAGGTCTAGAGTTAATGTTTCAGCATACCAAAAATGAAGGAGAAAAAGAATTGATTTATTACAGTTTTATGAAAAATGTTGGCATTTTAAACTAGAAAAAGGCAAATATTGGCCTTATTATTATGTAGTGAACTATATTTATTCATGTTTACTGGTTTGCTATAAACATTAAAAGCAACATATGCCCATGAGATCTGGTGAATAATTTAAATATATATAAACAGAATAATTTATTTGGAAAAATATTGTGAAATTTCCTGTATACATTATTCAAACAATTCTAATACATAAATATACTCATGAACACACATTTATACATAGAGGCAGACTTGCAAAAGAAAATCTTGGTGACATCTTGAAATGTACTCAGAGGTTACTTTGATTATGATGAAAATGATTATTTTGCCTGTACCAACTGTATAATAATAAAACTTAGTGGAATGCAAGTGTGTCCTTAGAAGAATTCCCTTAAATATTGGGATTTACTGCTGTTGACCAACAGATGAACCACGGAGGCCTTGCAGCCCTACAGGATGGCAAGATCAAGACTAAACTAGTATTCAGAATCTAAACTGGTAGAAATCTGTTAATATTAATAGCTCAGACTGTAATTGCAGTGGAAAAGGGCTCTAAATCTTTTGGTGAGATTCCTGGTTATTTATGTTTGACATAAAATAATGGACTCCAAACAGCAAGAGAAAACTAGTATTTTTGCAGAAAAATTATAGCAATGGCAATAAGACTTATATACTCCTTCATAGTGGTTTACAGCCCTCTCTAAGCAGTTTACAGAGTCAGCCTGTTGCCCCCAACAATCTGTGTCCTCATTTTATTGACCTGGAAGGATGGAAGGCTGAGTCAACTTGAACTGGTCAGAATTGAACCAGCTGTAGGCAGACTTAGTCTACATTCTAATTACTACCATCATGCCACTATGGCTCTGCAAAGTTTCAAGTTTGATTTTTATTTTTTAGAACGTTGTGTGAATTCAGCTTGTTTGATTGGTTTATAGTTCAGTGGATTGTGCTTCTCTCAAAAATTCAATGACTAAATTAAATATGTTATATAAATGCTGCCATTTCATGCATTTACATAGACATGGTCATTAAATAATGGGGACTGCATTTCATTTTAAGGAGGACTAGGGAGTGTCTACCTAAATTCTTTGGATGCAAGCAGGATAAATTGATGGTATATTTTTTCCCTTTTTTTCTCAGCCTCATGTGCTTATCTTTTTGAGTTATACTAAATTGAACCCCCCCCCACATGGAATCTATGGAGTGTTGTGATGTCCGAAGTTCAACCACCAATCTCTTTCACTTTCTCTCTCATGATTTCATGGCAGAGCCTGTGGTTTTCTCTCATAACATTTCAAATACAATCTCTGGCATCTTTAGCTAAACCTTCATGCTGACATGGCCAGAAAGAACTTTGTGTCACATTCAGGCACAGCAAGATTAATTTAAGGCAACTTTGTGAATCCTTTCTACTGAATCCAAATTTATTTTGCTGTAAAAGAAAGCAGCCAAGTATTCTCCTACCTTAGGAGGTAACTGCATGATTCCTCTTCTGTGACTGTAATTGCTTCTAGAATTATATAACATTTTGGACTTTTATATACTAATAGCCCCCTGGTAGCTTGAACTACAGAGCTAAGTAAGTGGGCTTACTTAAAGAAAGGTAGATACATGGAATGTGTAGTTTCTATACAGCTTCCTTTGGTTTATCTAAAATCAGCTTTGGAATCCCAAATGTGTATACTTGATTCAGTTTTTAGCTTTGGTTGTTTGGTTGTTTAAAGTATGTCTGGGTACATCTGTTGAATGAACAGAATACAAAACTTGAAGGGTGATTAGGATTATTTAGAAAGAAAGTGAAAAGTAGTCTGTAAACAAATTTTAAACATATAAATGAAATATCAGTTCCATATTTCTGAGTTATCAACAGTTGGGAGGGTTGTCCCAATTTTCTATTATTGGTTCATTATTATTCAGAATTTAGATGCAGTTATTGCCTTTATGTTTATTAAATATACCATTTTTCAGTGACAATAACAGTGACAATAGCATTAGACTATAATAGCAATAGCGGTCACTTTAAACAGCTCATACTTTATTAAAATTTTCAAATAAAAATGTTTTAATAGAGAAAGTAAAAAAATAAGATATATTCAGGTTGATGATATAAATCTCAACTAGAGCTATTGTGGCAAATTGCGTTGAATAAAAACAGTTATTCTCTATTAATTATAAGATTTTTATTTATGTGCATACATGTAAATGGTTTCACCATGAAGAAGATGCAGATCAAATGAATTTTAAGGATATAATCCACATTTCCACAAAGTTGAAACATCCCTTTTGTTTTATTACAACTTCTAGTTTTACCAGCAGCATACTAATCATGATTATAGGAACTGTAGTCTATGAATATGCTAATATGATGAACTGATGAAGGTGTGGAACTGGCAACAGGCTGATCCAGGTTCAAGTCTCAGCCATGCAAATTCATAGTCACATTGTCCCTCCACTCAGACTATCCAAGTGTGGTCTAGTAGTTAGGGTACTAAGTTAGGATATTGAGAATCCAGTTTCAAAATCATTCTTAGCATGGAAACTCACTGATGATTTTGAGCCATTTGCTCTCTCTCAGTCCACTCTTAGTCTCACAGGCATTGTATGGGGCATAGTAAATGGTGGGATAGTAAATGATGGGAAAAATGAGAAGGGGTTTAATTTTATTAAAAATCATAAAATTTCAAGAGCTGGAGCTGCTTTCATCAGTGGCTAGACTGAGGCAGGGTTTAAAATGGGGTGAGGTAAGGGGAAAATGAAGAGAAGGATAAGGGGGGACATGATAGCAGTGTTCCAATATCTCAGGGGTTGCCACAAAGAAAAGGGAGTCAATCTATTCTCCAAAGGGCCTGAAGGCAGGACAAGAAGCAACGGATGGAAACTAATCAAGGAGAAAAGCAACCTAGAACTAAGGAGAAACTTCCTGACAGTTAGAACAATTAACCAGTGGAACAACCTGCTTCCAGAAGCGGTGAATGCTCCAACACTGGAAGTTTTTAAGAAGAGACTGGACAGCCATTTGTCTGAAATGGTATAGGGTTTCCTGCCTGAGCAGGGGGTTGGACTAGATGACCTCCAAGGTCATTTCCAACTTTATTATTATTATTATTATTAAAATGAGGGAAAAATAAATTTATGCAAGTTACATATGAGAGATATTATAATATCTTATCAGTTAAAATTGTAAAATGTTAAAAACCCATTGTGCTTTTGAGGCCTTCTGAGATATTCTAAAAATGTTTGATGTATGTAAATTCAATTTCTGTCTCAATGATCTTGCTAAAGTCCCATTTTTCCAAAAGAGACAATTTAAGATCTGTCATGCTGTGTCCTGGGATATTGAAATGCTGTAGCATCGCTGCAGAAGTTTAAAATTAAGCATTAAAATTCATTATTTGTGCTGAAAATGGAATCTTGGCATCTGCATTTTTATGAATGGTAGTTTTGCTTGTCACCTATTCAAGAGATGATTTTTCATGAATTAAGTGAAAGAAATCAGAATAATGTTTTCCAAATGCAACTGTCTATAAGACAGGTATCCTGTGAAATAATGAAGGGTAAAGCTAGACTCTGGAGAAAGAGACAATATGTTGAGACTTTTTAATTTCAATGGAGAAAACCTGGATGGTCAAGAAAACAAACAGATAGCTTATAAAACAAATCAAACCAGAATTATCTGTTAAAGCACAAATAACCAGTTTCAGATTGTCCTACTAGAGACCTAACCCTCTAGAAAAGACTTTAATGCTGGGGAAATTACGAGGACAAAGAAGATGATGACCAGCAAGGTGGATCAATTTAATTACAGTAGTGATAGGTGCATTGTTGGAAGACCAGATTAATAACAGATTGTTATGAAGAAAATCTATCTAAGATTAGGCACTGAGCTGATGACACATAATTACTGAATTAAAAAAACAAACAAAAAAACAAAAACAAAAACAAAAAAACACCATGAAAGTAAGGGATGCCAACCCCTGATGTTGAATATCAAATATTTGTCCATTCCTTATGCATATGAAAATGGTGGAAGTCATCATACTGAGTCATAAATCAGTTCTTCAGCTACAAATGCTTGCAACATTCCTTCTTCCATAAGATCTAATTCTTTAAAAAGGTTTGCATGCTTTGAAATTGCCATCTAAGTACCCAACAAATGGGTTGCTTAAACATGATATAGATTACATCTGACATTCTTATCATCTCAATATAAATCCTTTTATCAAGCATGAGAGATTCCAAGTTACACCTTTAACTAGCTTTGTACATTTGGGAAGGAAAGAACTGGAGACCTACTGCTATTTTTTGAAGCAATGTATTGTAAATATATACCTTGAACCTTTATAGAAATCATAACTTAAGCAGCTGACATCATTTTTTTTCTTTTTTCCCCATCCCACTGCCTCTAATTTTTCTTTCCATAGATGGAGAGTTTAGCCCCCTCTTTTTTTGGAAACAATAAGGAGAAGCCTGATAAATCATGTTCTATGGCCATTACTGTAGTAATGAATTCATGCCCTAGGCAAGAGATTAGTTAAATAATGTCCATGATATCCTCCACCACTTACATCTATGATTTTAACTTCTTGGTTATCTTAGGTCCCAAGGCAACATACAGTATGTCTAACATAGCTAGGCTATTAAATCTTTGGTGTTTCACCCTAATGTGTTGGTCGCTTCTCTCTTATCACCTGTTTAATACACTGCATGACCAGGTTTTATCTGTATTTCTCCTCCCCTTCAAAGGCATAGAATGCCCTCTTCAGTGAAAGATGTTTAGCACCTGATCATAGTTTCAGTACAAAGGGGAAAAAAAACCTTTCCCTTTCCTTTTGACTTATTATATTCATTCTATTATGCACAATAGGGATTTTTAAGTAACCTGATTGTTGTGGTTTAAGATTCTGAAAGCTAGAGATTTTATTATTATAATTGTTGTATTATGTTTCTTCTGAAGTTTGCACTGCTCTTTACAGCTGAAATTTGAGCTTGTGGTGACAGAAATGTGTAA
The DNA here is from genome assembly GCF_001527695.2 of Protobothrops mucrosquamatus. Classification (NCBI taxonomy): domain Eukaryota; kingdom Metazoa; phylum Chordata; class Lepidosauria; order Squamata; family Viperidae; genus Protobothrops; species Protobothrops mucrosquamatus. The sequence goes on from NW_015386490.1 coordinate 272,699, forward strand.
GTCATCCTGGGAAAACATTGTTGTATATAGTGACATATGATTTCTTTTTTTACAAATTGGTACACAATGCATATTTGGAGGAAGATCTATATCAAAAAAGGAAGGTAAAGTCTCCCTAGAGATGAGCTCAACATCTGGTGACTATGTGCATATGTCCATGTTGTTTTCGAGAAAACAAGGTAACAAGTGATTTGGCATTGCAAATATATTTTTAGATTTTTTTTTTAACTTCCCACTCTAGTTATATTCCTGGGGATTCTGGGTGGTTTCCTATCTGCTACTGCTACTAATTGCACCCAACTATGTTTAGATTTTTCAAGATCAGATTTGTTCCAGATATCTCTGCATTCAGTGAAAGTGTCCATTTGTATCACTTGACACTCTCCCCACTGTTACACAAGATGGAGTGAAATCTCTTCTTGAAAAGCTCAGAGCAGTCAAAATTACACTATTTGCCTTTTCAATCCTATATCCAATGGTGGGATGCAGCCGATTTGCTAAATTTTGTTGAGTTCAGAGAACCGGCTGAACCCATGCTGCTTCTGGAAGTTCGTTCTAGGCCTTGGAGGGAGTGGTGGGATTCAGCCAGTTCACACCACTTCGGCAGAACCGGTAGCTAATTTTTTGTTGCCCAGGCCCAGAATGGACTTCCGAAAGCAGCATCCACACAGAGAACCGGTTGTTCACATATTTGAATCCCACCACTGCCTGGAAATCTCCCAGGCCTAGAACAGCCCACCGGAAATGTGTTGATGTCACTTCTGGAAATCCGTTCTAGGCCTTGGAGGCACAAGCCTGCATCCATGCAGAAAACCAGATATTCAGGTATTTGAATCCCACCACTGCCTATATCAAGAAACTCAATGGTATTATCTGTTGGGAACATCTGTCAGCACGTAAGCCTTATGAAGTTTAAAAAGTCTTGATCTTTTTTACACTGAAGCAAGAACATGATTCTCAGTGACCTCAAAAATGTTGAGGCTGGGCTAATATTATATGGCTTATGTTCATCTGATTATCAACTCATTACTATTGTTTGTGATAGTTGAACTCCAAAGATTAGAACCAAGGTCAGCTCTAATTAGCATAAAAGTTTCAGTGTGTTTGATTTCAGCTTTTTAATAAGAAAAATGAGGAGGCATAGGAAAGAATGAAAAAAAAAAATCTGCAAAATAAAATTTAAAGTGAGTGTGAAATGGATGAAAGCAACTACATCTTGCAGGCAAATGGGCAGACCAGTTGCTATTTAAAGAACATGCTTACTCTAGAGTTGTTATCTTTTAAGGGGTTATACAAATATGTTTTTTCATGGAGAAAAACACAGTTTGAGGTGAGATTACATCTCCTGAGTTATTGTGAGATTTGAAATATCTCCTTTCCTCTATCCACAATTCTGGAAACATTTTTCCAACAACATGCAGTAGAAAGCTAATATTTCTTATACTGTTTCAATAGTTTTTGACTCTATGAAGACCTTGTTTTCTTCTTTTTATTTTTATTTTTGGCAGAGCTATGAAAACACCAACTGCAGGTTAATGTTCACTCAGACTGACCAAGGGAGAGAAGCATTTGGGGCTCGGGGAGCACTGTGGTCATGTCCTTTCTAATGTGCTACAAAATCCAGAGAGCTAAGCTACATTCTGCAAATGTCAGTTCATCCCAAGCAATCATAGAATAGAATAGAGCTGGAAGGGACCTTGGAGGTCTTCTAGTCCAGCCCCCTGGACTAGAAGACTTTTAAGTAATTAAGTAATCATAAAGGACAAATAAGACAAGAGACATATCACATCATCTCCTATTAATCTTCTTTGAATCATTCGTGTGCAAATGGGGAGATCTTTACGAGGATCTTCATGAGGCTGTAGTTTGCCACTGACATTAATTGGTAAGAATTGTTGCTTAGCTTCAACTACAAATTCACTAGCCAATGTAGAAGAGAATTTGTGTCTGTTTGTGTTCTCTTTTGGGAACCTCATACAATTTAGTATCCTTTCTCTAACAAAACAAATAATGTTGGGGTGGGGGTTAGATTTGAAAAATGTAATGTAGAAAGGACTCATCTCAAATGGTGTGATTGTCATCTAAATCAACTATATTTAAGGAACTTAAAAACAAAAAATCCAGTTACTGCTACAGCATGGATGCACAGAAATAAATGAGTCTAATATCCTTTTGTTTTATGTTTAGATTTTAAAAAGTCCTAAAATGATAAATACTGTAATTGTCCAGTTTGAAACACTAATTTCCCCCCACAAATGAATATTGCCCCAAGAGTATTCAATTCAGCTATTTTATTCAACAATTTAATTCTTAATTGAATACCAACTGAATCAGTGGTGGGATTCAGTTGGTTCGTACCACTTCAGTAGAATCGATAGCTAATTTTTTGTTGCCCATGCCTAGAATGGACTTCCAGAAGCGGCATCCACACAGAGAACCAGTTGTTCACATATCTGAATCCCAGCACTGAACTGAATCATCTAGTTGAATATTTGTACAGCAGCAGTAAACATTTTGAAAAAAAAAAAGATTTGCCTATTAGTTGTTTGGATGTGTTTGTTTCCATATCAGTGCATATATTTCAAACATATGGCTCAAATTATTTGTACTGATAGTGAAAAAATAATCCAAACAATGCTGATAGTTCTAGCCACCAACATTTTGTGTTGGGTTATTATATAGTGGCATTTTCATAGCATTCATAGAATGCAATTATTGTCTTTCCATTGAATGATATTCACCACAGTCTACTGACACCACTTTACTATGTAGCTATTTTCTGACATACATCCAGTGTTTTTCAATAAAATTTTCCTTTCAAAATAGGGATCCACAATGTCAAACTAAAGATAAGCATGCAGGTACTAAGATTATACTAAATTTTTCAGTTCTGTTCAGCTTGCAAATATTTCTCCATATACGGTTCAAAATTTAGATTTGACTGAATGAAAAGTTAGGGTCATTGGTTTGGAGTTTGTCAACAATTTTATTTATTTAAATTTATTGGATGCCCAATTTCAATGGACATTGGGTGATATACCAAACTGGAAATAAGAATAAAAACAGCTAAAAACATTATATCAGCCAGACAGCCTACATTAAAATAATCTAATAAACAATGAAGCAACAAAGAAAAACAGTGGCCTTAAACAAATAATAAACATCAACCTGAAAAACATCTAAGTGAAAAAGTGAAGTACAAAACTTAAATTAAGTTCAGTGAAACCATTCACAATAATAATAAAATATGAAAAGTGAATAAAAAAATACAAGAGATAAAATAATTTTGGTGAAAATGTGGTCAACCAAAATAAAGGAAACTGAATGAAACGAAAAATACAAAAGTTAAAATAATTCTCCCATGAGCGAGGTGGCCATGGCAAGATGTCTCACGGCGAGTTGTCCACAACGAGATAGCTGCAGCATGTTGGCTGTGTCTGACAAAAGCTGCATTGTAGCATTGTTATGAAAGTTCTACTCTTTTGCTTTGTGTGCAAAGTAATGATGCATATAGACAAAGGAAGCTAGGGTCATTTTGCTCCCCTTGCCTCCTCCCCATGTCCAGTGACCTGCAGCTAAAATACATGATTTAATAAGATATTTTAGTCAATAATTCCCATTTCATTTTCCTAATGCACATACACACACTTGTGAATGAATTATGTTATGTACTCATCTCATCAACCTATCCAGCCTTATTTAGGTTACTGGCCTCACATGCTGTCACCATATTCATTATGAACTTTGTTTGCATCCAATAATGTACAGTTCTAGTTCCAATCAATTCAAATCAACCTGAATACAACCTGTTACTGGTGATGCCACTTTTAATGTCTAAATGTTGACCTGCATTTTGCATAAACAGAAAGTCTGAACCTGTCAGACAGAAGGTGCTGGAAACGGCCTCATAGCCTAAGGATGAGAAACATACCATCACAAGTGACTATATGCAAAACTTAATGTTTAACATCAGTACCCAAGATGGGAAGCAACTTAAACTGATACTTTGAATTGAATCCACATTCATAAGAACAATCCGATATTTGCCTTTTCTAGCGAGCCTTCTTTGAAAAAACAGGATGTATTCAAATTATTTGATTTCTTCCTATTTGGTCACCCAGCCCATTCCTCTAAAATACATCTGTTAGTTCTATAAGTGAAGTATTTAGAAACATGTGTGACCAATCTGAGGTTTCAGAGTTTGGCAAAGAGAATTTGGCATGGTTAATGAAACACAGAATAAGTGCATGCATATAATCCTTATTAATTTTTCCACCTGGATTTTGCAACAAATTTTGTTTACCCAGCTAGTTTTTGTCAACTTTAATTGTGACAAGTTGAACCTTGGAAGGAAGGAAGGAAGGAAGGAAGGAAGGAAGGAAGGAAGGAAGGAAGGAAGGAAGGAAGGAAGGAAGGAAGGAAGGAAGGAAGGAAGGAAGGAAGGTTGGTTCATTGAACCTAAGATGAGGAAATTGCTTTAAAGGACACTATCCTTGTGGCATTTGAGATGTGTAAAACTATTGTGCAATGATACTAATGTAGGTGTCATATCCATACCATCTTAGCAAACCTGGGGATATGCCAGTAAGATCAAAGAGCAGAATGAATGAAAGAGTGGTTGGCATGTAGTTGCATGTTCATTTTTCTTCTGGAAAAAACAATAGTGAGATATGAACAGGAGTCATTAATTTTTTTTAAAGACTGAAAGGCTATTTCATTGATTAAAGACAATGAAAAAGATATCATAAGAAAAATGGATGTAATATAATTGTGTGTGTGTGTGTGTGTGTGCGTGTGTGTGTGTGTGATTAACAGCAACATTTTCTGGGCTTTTTTTAAATGGTTCATTGAGAAAATAAATGAACTAAGTAATCTGTGAATATATATATATATATTTATGTAGGTCTTTAGTTATTCGGGTTTTCTCCCGCATAGAATTAAAAGTACCTTGGCGACGTTTCGACGAAGTCACATTCGTCATCTTCAGGCTGGTGTCTTCAGCTTCGTGCTTCTAAGAGTGGTGTGTGATCGCAGCTGTTTCTTCCTTTTAACTGCCAGTGGGGTTGGAGCTGATTGGGTGGGAGCTTGGCTGTGT
>NW_015386490.1:279633-292299 GCF_001527695.2 Protobothrops mucrosquamatus
TGTGTGTGTGTGTGTGTGTGTGTGTGTGTTTGTGTGTGTGTGTGCCACTGACATAGTCTGATTTCTCTGCCACTATTGGGATAGTGAATCAAAGAGAAGGCTCTTTTCTTTTTCTCTTTGCAAGAACCGTGGGATGTTTAAACAACAACTCTTAAGTTGAAAAAATGCAACTTTAATTAGGCTTATTGATATAAATTAATATAGAAAACTGCGGAGTTGACCTTGAAAAAGGAATACAAAGAATGTTAACAAAACATGAATTAAGCCTGGGAAGACAAGATATAAAAAAGAAAGAAAACTTTGACTGCTTATATGTAAGAGGGAGAGAAGCGGAAAAGCTTTCAAAATTCTGTTATTCTTCCTGATATCAATAAAGTAGAGTGCCAACACTTCTTGTGGAATCTCTTTCCTGTCCTGGTCTACCTCAAAGGGCTGACAATCAGTTCTGCAGTTCTTATTTCCAATATACAACATTGCCTTTTGTTTTGTGAAATAATTCATGTGATTTTATATTCTGAATGCAAACACTTCTAAATAAGTGTTCTTGTTTGGGGATATCTATTACACTGAGCAATGTGTTTTTCTTTTAAATAGAGAGGGGAAAAACAATTCTAACATCCATTAAATACCATCTAGACTTGACACATTCAGATAGGCGCACCAACCTACCAACTGCCACCGCAGCTAACTACAGATTTCTATCTGAAGTTGGCAATACAGGTTGTTATTATTATTGTATAATACACAAGAATGTGAAATCACAGCTGCCACTTCTTTAGCTGGTGTTGGCCTTCACAATGAGTTCCCAAGAACCTAGGATGTCACAATGTATCAACATATTATTTGTGCAGATCCAAGCAGTGTGGCCTTTTATATACATATGCTAGGCGAATATATTACAACATCCTAAGTTTTGGAAAAGAACAGATGTATACAAAGGCCAACACCAGCTAAAGAATTGGCAACTGTGATTTGTTGTTTATTCAATAAGTATATATTAATAAATTGATATGCCACTCAGCTCCCAGTAAAGAGTCTCACTATTCCTCACCAAAGCCCTGGATAAGGAACCAGGTTTTCATGATTCTTAATTGATGCCCTCTGAGCATTAAAACAGTATCTGTGATATTGTTACACCCACTATGTGCTGCATTAATATATTTCTGAACAAATTAGAGGAGAATTGCATTTTTTCTCTACCTTGCTTGCAACACCAGTGCGCTCTGCTATTGTTCAGAATAACAGCACAGAGTGCACTATAGAATTTTCTGAAACACACATTATAGGAGTATGCACTGGATTGGGTGAAACTCCTGGAAAGAACAGGGTAATAAGAAAAGTTTGCACAATGAGAAAATCTGAGTTAGGGATGTGCAAAATATTTTGAATTCTAAATAGGCTGTTCTTAGTAGAAATATTCCAATATTCCACCTTTGTTCTGAGCAATCAATAAGTTTTGAGTTCAAAACATTTGTTTCATATAAATTTGAAACAAATGTTTCAAGTTCAAAATATGCCTGTTTTTAGTTGGGAACACTTCAACAACAATTTCAAGCTCGGAACAAAAAAATTTCAAAACCAAAATGTTTCAAAGTCAAAACATTTTGTCCAGTACTAATTTGTGCAGTTTAATTGTGGGCTTCCTCCTACTCCCAACTGCTTCTCTAGAGCAGAGGTCCCCAACCTTTTGGGCACCAGGGACCGGTTGTGTGGACTGGAGGGGGCGTGGTTTTGTGTGCGGTCTGCATCCTGTGGATGGATCAATGGATCCATTGCCTTTGTGACTATTCTGTGAGTAACTGATTTGGGCAATTAGAGAAGAACTTGTACTTTGTAATTTTTAAAGAAAGTTTGTCTTATCCGAGAAACATTGAATTTTAACTATGTATTTACCTAAATCTTTTCTCCCTGACTTTCAGCCCATATTTTGCTCACAATATTTTATTGTGGTGAGAGAGATGTTCCCTGGGGATGGGCTCCAGCATGAGTCCAAAAGCTCAGAAAACAGAACCCCTACTCCTAGTGACCAACCCAGATTAGATCCTGCAACAGTATCCTGGGACACATGTATTTACCTTCATTTGTGATGATATTTTAATATTCAGATTAAAAGGCATGATTATATTCAATATATAAGGAATAAGAAATTAACAGCTAAAATATCTGACTTGACCCCTTGTTTCCCTTGATCTAAATGACAGGAACTTTGCATGTATGTGAGTGAGAAATATTATTTGTGCCTAATCCTAGTGTTTGGGCTCAGCACCGAATATGTGATACAATTCAAACTCCTGTTTTTGCTGACCTTTAAAGCCTTACATTGCTTGGCAAATACCTTAACAATCATTTACTTCAAATAGATCCTGTCCATCTAGTGTATATATCTTAAATGGGTTCTTAAGAGTACCTTCCCTGCCTCAGCACTAAGGGGAAGCAAGAGTATCTTGTTTCTCCAAAAGTGTCACATACTCTATGGAACAGCCTTCAACCAGAAGTCCAGATGGCTCCATCACTCCTGGATTTTAGGGAAAAAAAAAACCCTGAGCTGTTCAGAAGGTTATATGATTCAATCTGTCATCAGTGGGTCTGTTATAATGAGTGGTGATTATAGTAATCAAAGAGGTATTTTGTATCTCTGATGTTACTGTTATAACTATTTGGTTGTGATTGTGTGATACCACAAGTCTATGTGCAGTATGGTGGTTTGTTAAAAAAGTAAAACAAACAAATAAATAAACAAGTACTAACTAAAAATGAGTTCAGAAGAGCAAACTTTAAAATCACTGAAAGAGATAGTGGCAAATATTTTTTTACAATTTGTTAGAAGTTGTCGGGAAAAGGTCCCCATTACAATAGAATAATATTTTTAGATTTATATTCTCAATACAACTTTACTTAGTTTATGCTTCCTGGGCCATTATATAAAGCAAAGCATGGATATATTTTCATATTCCTATTTGATCCCTGATATCAGAATCTACAGAATATATTTGGAAACAAAATGACAACCAGTGAAATTTGAGTAAGAAATGTACAGGTTAGACTCAATATGATCTAAACTACTCTTACAGATTTTCACATATTTTATTTCTCCTGCACCTGCTCCCTTAAATTTACAGGTTTTTATATGCAGATTGGCCTAATGTATAATTTTTAAATGTATCTGCCTCTAATATATGCTTGTGTTTTAGCCAAATTATTGAAACAGAGATTTCAACTTTTCAAAATTAATGCTTTCAACAGATATCATTATTTGCATAAAATTCTTCATATAAGATAATGGACATCAGATTCTGTAGATTTCTGACTGTTCATACAGTGACAAAATGGCAAATGCTATCAACTGCAATATATGACAAGTTTCTTCATGGAACTGTCAAAAAATACTATCTAAATAGTGATTATGAATAGTTCAGTTATACTATATTAGTTCTATTTGAAGTGGCTACCATTTGCTTATATGGTAGAATGGAAATTGCAATAAATCACAAAGTATTATTAGCCTTCATTGAAAATTCTTTATAGTAAATGCTCCATCCAATCACTCTGATTCTATCTCAAATAAAGGATTACTGGGTCATAAAAAGGAAGAGGGTTTTTTTAAAGCAAGGAGAAAGACAAAATATGAAGATGTCATCAACTCCCCCATCACATATGCATACGGCTTCTCCCTGTGACATACCCTTTTATTAGCTTTAACTACTTGACTGTTAAGCAAGTACAAACCATCAAGATAAGTGGCTGCAGGGCTGTGGGAGCGTTGTCTCTCATTCACTGGTGATTGGCCAGTTGATTATGTTTATGAGATAATGGAAGAGGTGGAAGGGAGTTGAACATAATTAATTGGACAATTGGATAGGTTTTGCTCCTCTGATTTCAATTAACCTTTAAACTTTCCGGCAACAGAATCTGATGACTACCAGTCACTGCCAGGTCAAAGTAGTGCTTAAATTCAGAAGTCTCAGCAGGCACTAGAAGAGAATATATTGAAGAATATTATGTTTTCACATTGGGAAACTAATAGGAGAAAACAAATGCAACCTTTAAAATAAATTATTTCTGACTATATCTCCAATTGAAACTTTGAAACTTTATAAGACATCCAAAACTAAGGAATTTAGGGGCATGGGACTGACTAAAGGAATTATCATAGAGCACTGAAATCTATATTTAATTTGCATCAATGGAGTGTTAATATTGGTTAGTCAACATTGAATTAATTTGTTTTTACAAAGAGGCAACAAAGAACATTTCTGAGTGATAATAGCCAGATTTTTATGGTGGGCTTCTGTTTATAACCCAATTTTCTAGGTCTTCCCTTTTTTATTACTGTGATTATTTTAAAAGTATTGTTTTTATAATATTCTATGAATATATAAATCTATTCAGTTAATGAGTTTAGCATAGTAAAAATAAAAATGGTAAATGTTCAGGCAAATATAATATCTTATTTTGTACTAAAGATATGAGTTGGAGCGTTGTGAAGAATCCTAAGCACGCACTAGGGCTCTTGCATTACTTTAGAACAGGGGTGTCAAACTGCCAGCCCCCGGCCCAGATGCATCATCCAGAAGCCGCGCCCACCCCATTGTCGGCAATGGCAAAACTGTCCCGATACGTCTCGCGACGTCACATGACATCGGGAATTTGACATGTCTGCTTTAGAAGACTTTTTAAAAAGGCAACCCTCTCAATTTATAACTGAGTTTCTTAGATCAGGAGACAAAGCAATTACCCCACTCATTTGTTTTAATCAGAACAATACTGAAGAAAACCATCCATAAACCTCAACTTATAAGGTTCCATGAGTTTACAGAAAATATCGTAAAAAAACTTGAAGAATATTTGTGGACAAAGAACATAAAGTTGAAACATTATTCTGAAAGGATAGAATGATAATCCAATAAATATTTTGGTATCCTTCATATCCTTCATATGATTATTTCTGTTTTTAGTATCCTATGATAGAAACTTTTCTGAATATTGCCCCTTAGTACAACTTAGTACTGCTACAATGAGAACTCTTCTCAGTAGCAGTATAAATTATATATCTGAACAGAGATTTGCTAATGTGAATTGGCTGAGTTGATAGGCAGCTAATGTATTTTATTCAGATTAAACCCCATCCTTGAGGTTTCTTATTAAGTTGCTCTGCAAGTCATATTAATGAAGTTTGCCATCTCACCAGCATGCTTCTACCTAGCTTAAAGTATTTTGTTTTTAAACAAGAACATAAATGCACTAGCTCTTTAAAGTGGCCACATTGTTTTTTAATGTTACATATAAATCCTAAAAAAAACTCTTTTAAAATATGAAGTAGTATGTCTATAGAGATTCTCAATCATTCAGGTCATAGTAGTATGAAAGATGTGCTTCAAAAGGTAAATGGACAATGTTTTTTTCCCTTGAGGAAGAAGATGTTTTGCTTGTCATCCAAGACATTTCATCAGTTCTGGCTGGATGGTGATTGTGGTGGTGGTGCGTGTGTGTGTGTGGGGAGGGGAAGATGGAAGGATTAGTTCTGACCAACCTTTGAAAAGGCACCTTTAAGATGTTATTATTTACACTAATTGCACAGCTGTGGCTTCTTTAATGAGTCACATTAAAAACACAACTTTATCAGAGGGTTCACTAAAGTGATACATAATTTTTCAAGTTCATACAATTGCTTTAAAGAGGTTTTAAACTTGCATTCCCACACATTTTAAAATATCTCTTTGACATTATTTTGGAAACATACACAATCCTGTAATTTTGATAACACTTCAAAGCCATACAGGCAGAATTCAGAAAGAATGAATAGAGAACAAAGCTTCAGCTTACCCTGAGATGATACTTCTATACATTAGATTTGTAAAACAGGATCATAATAAGTAGGTAAGGCAGCTGTCTGGGATGGCACAGTTCTAATAAATTATGTAGTTCTAGGGTTGGCTGTAGAAGACATAAACTCTGCTTGAAGAGTACTTTGCCTTCTTCTGAGTTGTTTTATATTGTTGTCAGATTGGGTAGCTTTGGAATATTACAAAATTTAGCAATATAACAGATCCTACTGCTATCCAGACCAGCAAATTGCAATTTTGCTGCTGAAAGATCCCAAACTGAGTTCTGGAATCTCACTGAAATTGTTGAGTCTTTTTCCAAAACTGCAGTCACTGTTTCAGTTTTTCCATCTGTATTTTTCCTAAATGTTGCTGAACCTTTTCTCAGAGGGTCTATGCAGTGTCTATCAAAACAGTTGAATTAGCTTTGGGGGAAGTATATATATGGGACCCAATTGTCTAATTAAAGCAGGAAATAACTCATTTTAGCCATGAATTGAAGTAGGCTCAGTAGACTCATACCCCAGGTGGATTTTGTGGCTGTTCTCTTTTAATGCCCCATCTCTTCCTTGTTTCCATTATAGACAGTTTCAAGAACAGAAAATTAACTCCAGAATCTTCTAGAATACTCATTGGAAGGAGAAAGTTCTATAAATAGAACAATTTTGGCAAGCTGCTTTAAAAATGATTAAGATTAATATATTTTATGTGGTACAGTGGTTTATATATAGACTGAACTTAAACCTTTGATATGATTTGTATTTAGAATCATCAAATCACTCTGTGTTCAAGATTATGGGGTGATAAATATTCTTCATTATTGTTTTGTGTCCAAGTATTTTTGGAAAAATGCTGTCCAATTCAGCGTACAATTAAAAATACAAAATAGGGCACATTTTAACCAAGCAAAATGCAATATTTGCTAGTAATAGGAACATTAGCAGGGATATATTAGATATCCTTTTTGATGATGATGGGAGTTGTATACCAATAATAAATGGGTAGGTTCAATTTGGGAAAGGCATTTTAAATCAGGTATAGTAACCATGAAACACAAATATATGTGAGATCTCAATACTATTTTATAACTCTGTATTCATGTAGGATAAATTCAAAGGTAAAGTGATTTTCTTTTTTTGTTTTTGTTTTGTTTTTAAAACAAAAAGTTTAGTCAAGGAAACCTAAACTCTGTCTAAGGTTCCTAAGCTATGATGTCATCTTCATGTTATATTGAAAGTCTGGCATAGTAATGGACCTCTCTAAACAAAGTGCAAAATAAATAAGATCAGGAAACTTTCTAGAAAACAGGAAGACAATGTCTGCAATCTCAGGCTATATTGTATTTTATGATATATTTCATAATCTATTACACTTGAAATTCAACTGACCTAATTGTGAACTTCTTTTCTACTTGTCACTCATCTCAGTTTTGTGATCTGTTCCTGGAAATGTATTTTATTTAGTTTTCAAACTAATGCATTTTTATTGTAAGCCACCCAGCGTCACATTTGTGAGAAGGGTGACAATATAAATTGATTAGATAAATAAATCAATAACAGAACCTCTGAAAGTCCCCTACAACTTGAGGACAACAAGTTGCTAACCCACCTCCTCTTTTTTGGATTATTCACTAGTACAAGATCCAAAACCTAGAGGGGTACATTTCCAAGAAGAAACCCCCTGACATACTCAAGACAGCCAATCAAATCAAGGATGATAGATCAACTGCTATTCAATAGCAGAGAAGAGCTACTTTGGGGGGGGAGTGTAATATGATTTGGGGGGGAGTGTAAAACAGATTAAACGTTAATATTAAAGCTGTATCTTTCAGGTTGATGAAGTCATGAACAGTTCTAAAGGACTTTAACATTACATATTGGGTAGAGGTGTTCTTTGTGCCATAAAAGGTTGATTATATTACATTGAATAGAAGTTAAAGATGTCTTTTTATTATCTCCCATATAGAAATAGATAACTTGATACCAGATGAATGAGTAGAAAATTAACAACAGAAATGTGCACACTTAAAATAAACTAAGAAATAATTGTGTACTAAGAAAATAAGTAAATGAAGAGTTTAGCCAATATCAGATGTAGATTGAAAGCAGCTGGCCTCTTCTTACCGAGATAACTGACTTTTATCTTCTTTTTTTTTGTAATGGTGTGGAAATATTCATATTCAGAGCCGTGCAGTGAAGGAACATGAATATTTGCATCATTGTCATGTGCCCCATTGGACAACCTTCAATCTTCTACAAGCTGCTGTGTTTATTGCTGGGAAGAGAAATATTTCTGAGTTTCTTTTTCTTTCAAGGGAAGACAAACAAAATGCTTCCAAGGAGAAGAAAATATATCTGAAATGTCCATGGATGGTTATTCCCCCCTCCCCCAAAGAAGTATTGGGCACATTTTGTTATGAGAATACTGGAAAGGAGGTATGTAATGGCTTGACTTTTACTTTGCTGTTCTCATGCATCTCTTGCCAGGCTTCACTGAAATGCCAAGGAAATATATTAGAAAGGAATGCAGACAGACAAATAATAATAATAATAATAATAATAATAATAATAATAATAATAATAATAATAATAATAATAATAATAATAATAATAATAATAATAATAATAAAGTTGTATGGGACCTTGGAGGTCATCTAGTCCAACCCCTGCTCAGGCAGGAAACCCTATACCATTTCGGACAAATGGCTGTCCAGTCTCTTCTTAAACACTTCCAATGTTGGAGCATTCACCACTTCTGGAGGCAGGTTGTTCCACTGGTTAATTGTTTTAACTGTCAGGAAGTTTCTCCTTAGTTCTAGGTTGCTTCTCTCCTTGATTAGTTTCCATCCGTTGCTTCTTGTCCTGCCTTCAGGCGCTTTGGAAAATAGCTTGACTCCCTCTTCTTTGTGGCAGCCCCTGAGATATTGGAACACTGCTATCATGTCCCCCCTTGTCCTTCTCTTCATTAAACTAGACATACCCAATTCCAGCAGCCGTTCCTTATATACTTTAGCCTCCAGTCCCCTAATCATCTTTGTTGCTCTTCTCTGTACTCTTTCTAGAGTCTCAACATCTTTTTTACATTGTGTTGACCAAAACCGGATGCAGTATTCCAAGTGTGGCCTTACCAAGGCATTGTAAAGTGGTATTAATTCCTCTGGTTTGGTCTTTTCAGTATCAATGTTACAATCTGAACCTAGAAAGAACTTTGTCCTCGTAATATATTGGAATACTTCTCCTCCCCCAAACCATTTCAAGGTCCATATATGGAGATTTTCAAGAGGTCATATATACTTGCCTTTAGCCAACCAGGTCTGTTCTCAGGCTCATACCTCAAATGGGACACAACTGCTTTTTGCAGGGTAAGAGGGAACCCTAACCCTAATTTTTTGGGAATCTCTCATTTGGCTGAAGAATATCTAGTTTTGCTTACTTTTTATTGCTTCAACCTTAATTTTGTTGAGAGAAACACCATAAAGATTAAAACATATCCTTGAATGAAACCTCAGAAGAACAAAAGAGAAACTCCTAACTTTTCAATTAAATATACCGTCCCCATGTTTAAATAAACAGATGAAGATGTAAAAGGAAGGAATGGCTGGAACTCACAAGTGGATTTGTTTAAAGAAACAAAAATAAAAAGGGCCCATTACAATTACGGGGTGTTAATAAGGCAAGGCATAAGCCCAGAGTCTTGATGTACAACTAGTCAACAAGAGGTTATGTTCGGAGTCAGGGCTATACTAATTTGCAAACTCGGGTCTGTTTCATTAAGTGAACAGAGAGACAGGCTGTCTCAATCCAGCAGAGAAGGGTCTCATTATCCATGCAGGGAGCAAGAGGTAAGAATCTTTTAATAATTGCTGGGAATTTTTTTTATTATGATATGGAATGCCAATTTATGCTTCTCCCCTCAAGACGGATAAAACGTGGCCTCCTCTTCAGTTAAAAACAAAGCCCTCTGGCTGTGGCCATTAAGGACAGCAGGGGATGTCAGAGATTAATAAATTTGCCCAAAAATATAGTTTTACCAATACTATAGAACTCCATTATCTGTACATCATGTAGAAATCTATTTGTTTACAAGTCACTGAAACTTTTGGTTAGAGTTTTGGAGTACAAACTATAAATATTTAAATTTAGGAGTAGTATTCTATTAAAATCAAAAGGGATCAGCACGGTAAAAAAATGACTGAGTTTTATTTAATTATAATTGCATTTCTATTTATATTTGGATAAAGACTTCTGATTAAGTTAAGAAAAGCGTAAAAGATGGTCAAAATTTAAAAGTTGATCAAAAGTAGATGAGAATAGAGGATCAAAAGTAGATGACAGAAAGAGAAAATAATTTTCTCAGAATTTTCTTGATATTATATTTCAGATGAGACATAATCGTAACTAGTGAGAGAACTAGGTCTCTTCAGGAACATTTTTATTAGCACCCCACATCCTTTCCATGCCTTTCCTCCCCTCCCTCCTCTTCCCTTCCCTTTATGTGTCTAATAAGTGCATCAAGAACAATTGAAAGTAGTTGCCCTACTGATGTTAAAAAGTAAGTTTGGTTACAAAGCATGGATTTCTGGAACTTAGGTAAACTTTCATTTTGACTATAATATCCAGGTTTGAGGATATACATATTAAAAAAGCAGCTGACTAGCTGGAACAAATAGAAGTGCATCAAGAAGAATTGGAGAATTAAGGGAAAAAAAGCTCTATTAAGAGAGACTGAAGGAACTGCAAAATGATTTGTCTGGATTATCATAGTGATCTGATTCAAGGGAATAGCTTGATTTAAAACATCACCTTAACACCTTGAATCAAAAAATGTGAAGTAGTTGACCCATTTCAACTAACTGCTTTGATTCAGTAGAAAGACACCTCTGAAAATGTGAAAGGAGTGTGTTTTATTTGGCAGTTGTCTTTGAAGCAGCATTTTAAGAGGACATTAAAGATCAGAGATCTCAAGTGTTTTTTCTTCACTGCATGATAATCATTCTGTTAGGTGAGTTGCAGTGAATTCATGCTTTCCTTAGCTGTCCAACTTTCTCCAAAAATTCAGCAAATGCTGAATTTCATTTATACCCACAATAGTTAATTTGCCAGGCCAATTTGCTAATAAAGTACTCTAATTACTTTATTTCTTTCCTACCCCCCCCCCCCAGTGTATGTGAAAAAAGCCAAGTCTTGTCTTAAAGACTGTAAGATTTCCCTCTAGCCTACCAACTAGCTTGCCAAGCTTTTTTTCAGAAGATTTTATTTGCAAGCAAACTAGCTCTGCTTCCTCACCTTGTTCACGTATAAGGAAAAAGCCTCTCAGAGATTGATCAAAGATGGATCACTTTGGGATCAATAAAGACATAACTTTCTACTGATGCGCACAAAAGAAAATGAGACAAACCTCAGCATGATAATGATGGTACAGATAGATAAAGCATCCCCAATGCTTTTGCTTTTTAATCTTCTACAGAGAGACAAAATATTCTTTGGAGGTGGATGCATGGAAAGGAGTTAAGATTCTTTTTAAGTATTCCTGCATTTGTCTGCTTCTTTCAGGATAATTGACAATCTGACAAACTAGTGTACCTTCAAAGATCTCACAGAACACAAGCCTCTTGGAACTGTATGTGAAATCAGTCTCTCTGTGTGAAAGTCCTATGGGTAGGCAGAGTAATGCCATGAATACAGACACTGCCTTTTATACATCTGAATATAAATTTTTCTTGCACATTTGTAAAATTTGCACTAGTTGCAAATGCAATTTTTGGATGAATGGATTACAAATGATTATTCTGTATCAGATATTTCAAAATCTTCATGTGGAGCTACTAAAACAAAGTGTCTTTTTATAAAGAGAAGCCTGCTTGGAGGGAAAAATAATAATTGAAAATATGTGTTTCAGCAGTGTCTTGGAGCCAAGGGATATGTGTCTCTCTAGAATTACAGCCAAACATTTGAATAAAACCATTCTACTCACTTAAAAAACCGACCTAAATATTAATTCTGAAAATGTGATAAAAGTATTTTTTCACTCTGAATTCTAGCAGAACTTATCAGATGGAAGGAAAAACATGTATTCAAGTGATTGCTGCTCAAATTCATATCTGAAAATAAAACTACATCAAGATTTCTCAGAAATGACTATTTAGGGAATTTTTAAAGTTGCCCTTTTTTGCAGGAATTGGAGAATTCTGGAAGTCAAAATTCTACACATCTGAAAGATGTCAATTTTTGGTAAATTCTGTGCTATGCAATTTAGTTATTCTTTTTAAGCCATTTAATATTAATTACAGTGCAACTTTCATTAATGTTAAATGAAGTGAAATATATTTCTTGGAAGAAAATTTTCTAAGCAATATTCTTCTTAGAACTAATTTAGAATTCTGTTTGTTTGCCAGGAAACATTATTTGACTGACATTGTCACATTTGCCAGTAAGATTCTTTCCAACTATTACCACGGATGCACTGGATCCTGCATGTAGCATTATGCACCTGACATAATTAATGGCCCATGTTTTGTGAATAATAAACCAATCATTTCAATATTAAAAATTTTCTGCAACAAGTGTATTTATTTATTTATTTATTTATTTTCATTAACTTATATGCCGCCCTTCTCCCCATGGGACTCAGGGCGGCTCACAGCATGTTAAAACAATATAAAACATTATCCCCTATAAAAGCCAATTAAAACAAAATATTTATCGCTGTGTCTTATTAAAATCATTAAAATTGTCCCTATTTAAAATTCACCCTAGGTCAGACCCGCTTGCTGAAAAAGCCATGTCTTGAGGGCGCGGCGGAAAGTTAGGAGATCCGGAATCGTCCGGATCTCGGGGGGTAGTTC
>NW_015386490.1:293952-322880 GCF_001527695.2 Protobothrops mucrosquamatus
TTGCCCCCATTTCACAAGGAGGGACTCCACACCGTCTATCTGAGGCACAGTGGTCTCCCTAGGACGAAGGCTCTCCCTTATAATGACCGCTACCCCCCCGCCCCTACCCCGGGTCCTCGGCTGATGGAATGCCTGAAAACCCGGCGGGCAGATGTCTACAAGAGGGACTCCTCCCTCGACGCCCAGCCAGGTCTCAGTAGTATGCTTTAGTCTCTGCAAGCACACTATATTCCATGTTCAATTATTGGTTTCCCTGTGATATAGCAGCACGGAAGTAAAAAAGTTTTGATACTGAGCAGATCGTAGTTCCCCAGGGACATTAGATTATATAAAGGAGTTGGAATACTTCCATTTGCAAATTCTCACTCCAGCAGTTAATTTGGCAATGACAGTTCTAAGAGGCCCATAAGCAGAAAATAACAGAAACATAACACTGGCTTCGTAGAAAGAAAGAAAGAAAGAAAGAAAGAAAGAAAGAAAGAAAGAAAGAAAGAAAGAAAGAAAGAAAGAAAGAAAGAAAGAAAGAAAGAAAGAAAGAAAGAAAGAAAGAAAGAAAGAAAGAAAGAAAGAAAGAGATTTTGAATTATATGGTCTCGACATTTTCAGAACAAACCCTCTCAAGTGTCCATTTGTTCAGGTGTCTGAGAAAGCTGCTTGTGTAGGCTCAAACCCACAATGCATCTGGCAAGTTGTGAAGTTGCTTTATCAAAGTTTCACATAGCTGAATATTATTCACATTGGCAAAACTGGAAAAATTATCCTGCATTCTTTTCTCCCAAATTTCTTACAAAGCAATGGAGAATTTCCTTTCAAAATTTGTTTCTAAGCAGAATGTAATTTTCATGCATTTAATTATAAGATAGCTAAGCGGTGTGAATATCTCATCTTTCATTACACTATACCAGTGGTGGCGAACCTATGGCATGCGTGACAGAGGCGGCACTCAGAGCCCTCTCTGTGGGCACGCGCGCCATTGTCCCAGCAGAGTTCACCAGAGTAGCGAGCATGTGGCGTTTGGAAGCGACAGGGCAGGAAGTGAACAAGCAAGCGGCAGTGGCCTTCCAGGGATGCCCTGGAGATGGCGAGGGACTGGCCCCGGCCACGCTCACCCAGTCTGCTGTGACCACTGCAGCCATGCCCACTCAGTGGGCCACACACCCCATGCCCCTCCTGAGGGCACCACAATGCTGATGCAGCCCTTTGCGATAAATAAGTGGGTTTTGGGTTGCAGTTCGCCATCACTGCACTATACAATATTTTTACTGTCTACAATCTCTATGATCTCCATGTTTACACACACACACACACACACACACACACATGTGGGTGTGGGTGTATAGGTATATGTATGTATGTTTGTATGTATGTATATATATATATATATATATATATATATATATATATATATATATATATATATATATATATATATATATATATATATATATATATATATATGAATGCTTTTTTTTTTAACACCCTGTCAGCCCAAATATGGGGGGAGAAGTCTTTTGCCTGTATCAGCTCAATCCAGAGCCATCCACAGGCAGCAGTCGCTTAACTGCGACATCATATGTGTTTTTCAAAATTTGGATTGCTAACAAAGAATTAAGGGAGTACTGGGATAGCTATTTCTAACCTTATTAGGTTTTCATCAGCCAGACATACCCTTGCTGAGACAGTGAGCAAACACGAGCACCAGGGAATATGGTAAAATAATTTAATATTAAAATTACTAATTAAAACACCGATTAAAAACGCCTAGCTTTCGTCGGCTATCTGCCGATGTCCTCAGGGCTTAAAATGTCAGTCCATGGAAGGTTCACTTTCATAGTTTGACCAGCGTGTGCGTGCGGCTCCTTGATCTCGTTATTGGGCCGGCCCAATATATTATATATATATTAATGTATATATTAATCAGGGTTGAAAAACTATCTTTTCTGATTGAAAAGTGATTGTTTAGTTATGATTGGAGATTTTTAAATGAGAAAAAAAATTCTTTAGTTTAAAGCCAGCATTCTTAAATTTTCCTGGTTGTTTTTTTCAGTAGCAATTTTATAAGAAAAATTGTTGGTGGGTGGATTCTCCACGTATTTCATCATACTATTGAAATTGTACTATCATTGAACAATGCCACAGTAAAATATCTTGGAGACATAACCCATACCCATACCCAGCAAATGTCTCCGGTTTTTACTCTTTGATGATTCAGGAAAACTAGAATATAAAAGGAAGAAAAGAGGGAGTTGGTGCTCCATTATTCAAGCAGACAATGGGAGCATTGTAAGAAGGGAGAAAATGAAAGGAGGAAGAGGAGGAGGAAAGTGAAAGCGAAAGCGAAAGCAAAAGTGGTAGCTCTTTGAAGTACTAGCTACTTCACTGTGTGATAAGGCTAACACAGCTCCATACACTGCAATCATTTTACCTATAATCACGACCTTTGGCATGGGTATTTTCAACCCTCCACACAAAGAATTGGAAGACAGAAAATGGGAACTGTGCTTCTCTCACTTTAATTTTCAGTCACTGTCAGCGAAATAGGTATCTTTCTAGTTAGGTTGAACATAAGTTATCTTTGCGTCTGAACTCAGGGCATGAATACATACTGTAGACCAGGATTGCAAACATTGTTTGAATACCAATCTTTTCTCCATATATTTACATTTTTGATATTACAAGAGTTGAAAAGGTCTTGTCAGTCACAGAGTTTATAAATAGAAGGCTAGAGGCAAACAGCATGGTATGGTCAGCTGAATGATCTTTGAAAAGCTGAATTAGTTAAAAAAGAAGAAGAAGACAACACAAGTGTATAATATATTCAGTTAGAAAGGTGACTGGCACATGGTCCATTTTCCAGCAATATTATGGGGTTTTTTTTACAAGAATTTTGTTAGAATATTTCTTTGTAACATTAACAATTCAACAGTCTTATAATGCTTTTGCCTTAGTTAGGACCCATCTAGACCGCCCTGATATCCCATCTCTGTTCCTTTTCATGCACCTGCACAGTGGTGTCTTCTGAAGGGTCTGTACTCCTTTGATCCAAAACCTAAAACCAGAAGAAAATAATCCCTAGGCAAGGATTTGTTTTCTCCAGTGACCACAATAGAAATGGTCATGGATGCCCAGGGTCTCACAGCTAGGTAGGAAGGGGTGATTGTCTTTACATGGAAGGACCTGTTCTGTTTTCTAATGGAAAACATTAGTTTCATCTTGTTCTACCTTCAGTCTGACTCAGCAGCAGTCATAAACCAATTGGGGGTTTCAACAAATAGTAAGGGAGGGAAGGTCCTTGGACAACATATGTGTTGTGTTGTTTTGTGTTGTGATGTATTATATTATATTATATTATATTATATTATATTATATTATATTATATTATATTATATTATATTATGTTATGTTATGTTATGTTATGTTATGTTATGTTATGTTATGTTATGTTGTTACGTTACGTTATGTTACGTTACGTTACGTTACGTTACGTTACATTACATTACATTACATTACATTACATTACATTATATTATATTATATTATATTATATTATATTATATTATATTATATTATATTATATTATTATTATATTATTATATTATTATTATATTATTATTATATTAATATTATTTCCAGCTATGACCTTTTGAAAATAGATAGAACCCAAAATAAAACCAAATATTTGTGATCTGGCTACTGAAAAAATTGCCAGCAAGTAGCCAAAGTGATTTGGTACTGTTCTACAACTGTTTCACAAAGGTTCTGTTTTGCATTTTAATAATTTTTTAATAAAAAAGTAGTTACTTTATATTTAACTGCATGCCTAACATTCTTCGTCTTCTCTCGTTTTTAGTAGAGACATTAGAATCCATATATGAGAAGATTTCAGGATTGTGACCTTCAGCCTGATGAACTAATCCTTATGAAAACGTTTTTGATAATTTGTGGTTTAGACCCCTGATGTATATCACAGTTCTTTCAAACTTAAAGTCTTGTAAAGTTACATGTGTGTGTATGTGTGTGTGTGTCTGTGTGTTGAGTATGAAATGCCTACGTTGCATTAAATGGCAGATCTTTGTTGAAGTTCAAAGATTTTTCTGGGCAACCGTGTATCTCTTTAAGAGTTAACACTCACATATGTCTTTGCCCTAGTTAGCTCAGGGGAGTTAGATAGCAATCTTTTTTTAACCCCCTGCACTCTTTCTCCACCTTTCAGTGGTGCCAAATCCATGTAAACTTCATTTCCCATAAGCCATGCAGTGCCTAAGGAAAACATTTGAGAGTGTTTATGGGCCAGTTGAAGTGTAATGATTTAAGAGATGTTTATAAATGTTTATACTATACAGATTAACATTCTCCAGGGGCTTTGTAATGAAGAGAGCATGAACTGGAATCAAACCAGCCAGTTTGGGCTGGCGGTGTATGAATGAATCCTGCTGGGCTTTACTCACAGGCTATTTACATAGTTTGAATGGATTTCCTGAGCTCATGCTATTTCGGCATTTTATTTTGGGAAAAGCAGAAAAGGAATCATCTAACTCCACTCTATAGCTATAGAGTGGAGCTGCCTCTCTAGTGTGTCGTTTGGGACCATAGTTATTAATCAAACATCACTCTAGACAATTGGATAAAGCTTTTTTACAACACTGCTCAGTCTTCATGTTTTAATTCAACACTGAAAAAATATCCACTAATTTTGATAGATGGTGAGCCTCTAAGGGCCACTACCTACGTTTGCCCCTGTACAAAAATGGAAATATGCAAAGCTGGGGAGCATATTTGTGATTTTCTTAGAAAAAATAGCATAAGAATGCCATACTGGGGAAAAAGCAAACAAATAAAAGAGACATTGCATGAACTTTCTCCCAAATATTGGGGCTATTTATTTTATGATTCTAACAATAACATGTGTTTTTTATTATTTGTTATGAGGTGAGAGAGAAAGACAGCAACTGTTCAATTATTATTAAAAAGATGGAATTTAATCGTGCCTTTCTAGTGTCGCATTAAGTATTTTTGAAAGGATTCAGCAGCCACCAGGTTTTGGTATCAGTACAACTAGCACTTTTTTCCTTCCTCCTCATATCAGTAAATCAGTAAAATAATCAAAACAAGAAAGTACAGGTAGTCCTCAACTTCCAACAGTTCATTTAGTGACTGTTCAAAGTTATAATGGTACTGAAAAAAAGTGACTTATGACCATTTTTTCACATCTCCCTAGTCAGGTGATCAAAATTTGGACCCTTGGCAATTGATTAATATCTAAGACGGTTGCAATGTCCCAGGGTCCTGTGATCTCCTTTTGCAACCTTCTGACAAGCAAAGTCAATGGGGAAGCCAGCTTCACTTAACAATCCTAAGTTACTAACTTAACAATGGCAGTGATTCACTTAACAAATGTGGCAAGAAAGGTTGTAAAATGGGGCAAAATTTACTTAACAAATGTCTCACTTAGCAACAGAAAATTTGGGTTTAATTGTGGCCGTAAGTCGAGGACTATCTGTAAAGCAAAACAATCCCCTCACACACATATTTTTTTAGAAAAGCAAGTGCAGTATAGTACAGTAGCAAAATAAAATTAAGCAGAATTTCTAAGATCTATCTTTTTTTTTTCTTTGTGTTCAATTGTATCTGATTCTTGGAGATTGCCTGGACACGTCCCTCCAGTTTTCTTGGCAAAGTTTTTTTTTAAGTGCTTTGCCATTGCCACCTTCCTTGGGCTGAGAGAAAATGACTGGCCCAAGGTCACCCAGCTGCCTTTGTGCCTAGGGCGAGAAAAGACTTCATGGTCTTTGGATTTCTAGCCTGATGCCATAACCCCTACACCAGTTTGGCTCTTGAGATCTACCTGAATGTCAGATAAACCTTTCTGAAGCATCATTTCAAAGTCAACGTACTCTAATGTTTAAATTATAAATATTAACATTTCATGAGAACAGCTTCAAGAAAATGTGAAACCCTTCATTACTTAATTCTTCTGCTAAAATTTAAAAAGTGTTGTGATATTGATTTGTAATCTGATTACTCCCATTAGTTTAGTTTTGTGTAGCTGCATAGATGTTTATTTCTGATCACAGTCTGTCCTCTTTCACACTGCCAACTCACTCAAAAAGAGCTTTGCCAAATTACCTAACTACATTTGTCTAAGTAGCTTTCTTACAATAAATTGACTGAATGAAAGGATTATTGGCAATAACCTAATTCTAAATAGTACTGTTGTTTTCTCAGGATAAGGTATGAAGTATACAGTTACTAGTTAGCCTCTGCTGTTGGTAATTTTATCATATTCCAGTTTAACCAAGTGAGATATGATGACTTTAATAAATGTGCTGGCCTCTTTATATATCCAATGGCTTTCTATTGTTTTTGAAACTTGAATCATGATTCTGAACAATTTATTTTATAAGCAGAGGTTGTAATAAATAA
The DNA here is from genome assembly GCF_001527695.2 of Protobothrops mucrosquamatus. Taxonomy (NCBI): domain Eukaryota; kingdom Metazoa; phylum Chordata; class Lepidosauria; order Squamata; family Viperidae; genus Protobothrops; species Protobothrops mucrosquamatus. The sequence continues at coordinate 300,376 of NW_015386490.1, forward strand.
AAGCCATGATATCCAAGACCCCTGTTTGCTGATTCCTATTAGGGCAATAGGAAAATGGTAACTTCTGGAAAAACAAGAATCAATACGATGGAGCAGCTAGCATATCCCACGGAGGTGATGGTCATAAACTAGGGTAGGTCAGCAAAAAGGCTGAACCTCTTGTTACATCATTGTTTTCAAATAGCAAAACTGAGGAGCGGATTTTTGGAAACTTAAGAGCTGTCTCTTTTTAACAAACAGTAAGTACTTACAAAACGGAAAGCTTTTATTCTGTGTTTGAGCTGGGGTCAAAGACACATCTTCTTCCAAGGGGCAGGAGGGAAGATGTTCCTCTTTCCTCTGCTGTTGCAGTGATTAGGCAGCTGTTTCCTACCTTCTGTGTTATCCCATTGTGTTGAAGGAACAGCACATGGGCTGTGTCTATGGAAAAGGGTAAGTTTAGCTGCTGCAGCTGGGCATATCTTTTCAGGCCAATGACCAGTTTCCCAGTGTATTTTTCTTTTCTTCTCTTTTATGAACCTTTTGTAATTTTACCTGGAAAATATTTTGCACAAGAACAAGAAGTTCTCAGTGTTCTCTCTGCCAGCTGCACTATGGTGGGAAGTGCTGTGGAACGTCCCAACCTGTACCCAGTGGATTAATGTAAATTATTGTAGGAACAATAATTTTCAATTTCAACACTATATGCTTCAAAGAAGGAAACCACTCCAATAGCACATACAATGTTCCTTCAATGCCATTTCAAGATTTGTTTTTGTTACTGCTGATTTTATTTCTTTCCTTCAGACATATATCAATTTGTCAGTATTTTTCCTAAAATTAGGGGCCCAGAACTGGACTAAATAGTTACTGAACTTGGGCTGGATGATCTCCAGTGTTCCTAATATTCTAGGATTCTATGATTTGCCAACTGCAGTGGGCAAACAGATTTTTGTAGTCTGCATGTGTATATTTCAATTACAATTCAAGTAATTACTTAATGAAGCTTATGATAATCAAGTGACTATCTTGCCTTATATAATAAAAGAGGAAGATAATGAAACAGCTGTAGAGAAGAACAAAGCCCAACAGTAGTTTCTTCAAAGCAGGAAAGAGCAGAAGGCTATGCCTTCCAAATTCCATTGTTATTCAGGATAATCCACAAAAAGTGATAATTAATTAGAGCTTATAATACTCAATTAAACAACACTTTGGAGATCATCAAGTGCTTGAATATAAAAATGTGACTACATTAGCTTAAAGTACCATTTTATAGCTGGCTAATATTTCTAGAATTAAATTTCTGTGTTTGAAATAAATGGGAAATTGTATCATTTTGGCCTCTCATAATAATTTTTTTTAGTTAGTGGTGATATTAATAATCTTTATCGGAGACAGAATGGTAGAATGAAGGACCCAAAGGAGGAAAACAAAAACCATTTCTTTACAAAGTGATCACCAAAATGTAATCAATCCAAGATGGTAATATAATTTTGACATTGTTGAGCTGATTTTGGTAGGTCAAAGATGATGAGGTTGGGGATGAGAAAGCAGAAAAATGAAAAAGGCAACATTTAGTAACATTCACTGAAAATGAGGTGTCACTTTTCAAGACCAGAATCCAATTTCACGAAAGCCAATGCACATCACTTAGCCCAACTATCAGTTTGCTCAGGCAATAGTACAGTTTTTGGTTTTGGTCTTAGGAAGGTGAAGCCTATTTTTAAATATTTAATATCACAATGCCTATTTTATCGTATGAAAATTATTTTTTTTTCTTATTTTCCTGACAGAGGGGAAATGGCTGTATTTGTTTATACCAGTTCTCACATGATCCAGTTTATATGCAGGGATGACTGCATAGTATGGTAAAAAGATTCAAGATAGCATTGCAACAGTGTGATCAAAACAGTGCAATCAAAACTCTGTGTTTTAATGTGTTGCACACAAAACACACATAGAAGACATGTGAAGCTCTGATTACACCAGTGGTTCTCAACCTGTGGGTCAGGACCCCATTTGGGGTCGATCGACCATTTCATGGGGGTCGCCAAGCAAGGCTGTCCGCCATTTTTTTTGTCCGCCATTTTTCCCCCTTTTCCGGCGGGTGCCTTACCTCCCTTGGGCTGGGCCAGCTGGTGGTCGGCCTGCTCCATCTCTGCCGCTTGCCAGCTACGCCTCGGCCGGCGCAGGGGGCGGAACCACGCATGCGCGGTGCTCCCGGGCAGGGAAAGTCCTCGACTTACGACCGGTTGGGTAGTCCTCAACTTACAACTGGTTTAGTCCTCGACTTACGACCAGTTTAGTCCTCGACTTATGACCGGTTGGGGTCGCGGCATTAAAAAGGTTGAGAACCACTGGATTACACCATCATAGCACCATATTGACTTTTGTTACCATACCCTGAGGAATATGCCAAGTACAAATTCCTTCAAGATCAGCCTTGGTATGCATATCTAAAAATCATTGGCCCTGTGATCTAGTTTGTTCTTATATCCAGAGGCAGAAACCTGCAGGCATTTCAAACTGTGGAAGATATTTGATTATCCCCTCTCTTTGACTTATATAAATAACAAGCAATAACTTAAGAGAAGTCCCTTGTCTCAACACATGGCTATACTCTCTTTCAGGGTTATTACAGACAATGATGTCCAACCACCTGGAATAGAGAATGAAATACTTATTTTAATGTTAACATTTACTTGTATTTATGTATTCCGGATTGATTTGCTTTTTTCTTCTTCACACTGCATCACAATGTTGTCTTAAGTTCAGCTTGTGAAACACCAAAACACCAGACCTGGAACAGTGCAATATAAATCACCTGATTATACACTCATGCCTTTGATCTTTTTCTGCTCAAGTGTACTTTGTGTTTGTTTTTGTTGAAATTCATATTGTTGATTTCTGTCCATTGTTCCAGCTTTTCAAAATCTCTTGAATCTTAAAAGACTATCCTCCAAGGTGTTTCCTATTGCCTTTATCTTTATATCATCCACAATTTTGATAATCATATTTTTAAAGTATAGGTTTAGATGTAGATAATATCTTAGAATGTGGTATTACAAAGGGCAATTTCATTATATATTTATTATTTTACTTTTCTCAATGAGGTTTATTGTCCTGAGTAGACAATAAGATTTTCTAATCTTATTGTCTAAGAAGAGAATAAGCCTCACCCTAAGAATAAAAATAAGCCTCTCAGTGATATTTATTCTCCGTATTAGAGCCCTGGGTATAGGATTGCAATCTCTATGGGTTTGGGTTAGAAGTCATAATATATCTTCTAAACATAACCAGAAGTAATATAAGAGCAGTTTAGAGTCTAGGATTATACATACAATTTATTCAATTTTTTAAAATAAAAAATATGTGATTGCTTGTCATTTCTCTTGTTTATCTGTTACATTTTTAACCTACAATAAGTGACAAGCACAGTTTTAGCTTGATTTTATGAAATGGGGCATTTATATCATTCAAATGTTAGTCTCATGTTAATTACACATTTCAAAGAATCTGGGCTGTGAGTGGGCCTAAGAATAGTTTTAAGAAAGGTGAAATTAATCTGTTTCTTCTGCCTTTAAGGATGGGCCTTGTGCTTTGCTGATGTGGGGAGTTCTCCTGCTGTCACACCATTTATTAGTCTGTGTTAGAAAATGTAAATCTTGTTGGTTTGTTTATTTATTTATTGGTTTGTTTATTTTATTTTATTTATTTTTATACCTTTTCTTTCCTCCAGGATCTCTAATTGCTATGTGTAGCATTCCATTTTTCCGCCCTGGGTTCATTTGGATGTTTCTCAAATCTGCCTCAAGGGATTGGAGGTTTTCCAGGGCAACTCTGCAGGAAGAGGACAAGTCCAGCTATATAAGCCAACTTCCACTTACATAATGCTGAGTACTGCTCACTGATATTCTATGCAGCACCTCAGATTAAAAAAAAATGCTTAGAAGTATTTCTTATAATAATTCTGTGAAGTGGGCCATTTCTATTTCTTGTAAAATCAAATGGTAGCTACAGTATTATTACTTGAGTGAACCTTATCCAAAGCTATTTTAGCATAAATAGATATTACATATTATGAAATGTTAAATACTCTTTCACAGTGACAGAAACATAATCTTAAAAAATAAATAATTCAGTCTAAAAAAACATCCTTAGCATCACTTATAAAAAATATTTTTATCTTGTTGTCTCCTGACTACATTAGCTTTAAAAAAAAGGATTTGTTTATATATGCCAGCTAATACAATATCCAAAAATGTAAAACACCAGTCATCAGTGCTGGATTCTTAAATGTTTTAGGATTGGATTTTTTAAGATTTTTAGAACTAACAAGAAACCAATAATCAGTTTTCAGTTAAGAAAGGATACATAATGACATGGGAAATTCCAGTTCATTATCCTTCACAGTCATGCCTCTGAGTGCATAAACATAGCCATGTTAGATCCAGTTAAAGTTTTTAATTGTTCCTCTGAGTCCACTGTATTTGACTGCTTGATAGCTGAAATACTTGGCATTTCAAGCAAAAAGACACAAAGTGTTCTTTATAAAACCTTTTAATGTTTCTAAGAAATTTCTTAAATATTTCCCCTAAATCTATGAAGGGCATGTAAAATATGATTGGTGATATAAAATACTCATTACTAAGCTTTAAAGCTTCCTTTTTTCTCTTCAGTTTCAGTAATATTGCCTTAATCCATTGCATAAGGTTACCTTAGAGAGGAGAACATGTAAGCATATTATATAACTGAATAAGAAGAAATGGTTTTTCTCTTGATTGTTGTTCTATTGAACTCCACCACCATCAGGCTTGAGTAGGCTTGGCTTACAACTGGATGAAGTTATTTGTTTCTGATAGCAGCAGATTACAGGAGGAACTGCTTTTTGAATGGCAAATTCACCTGGCTTTGAGGGGTGAGATGCAATGGATGGTAGAAGTTGCCATGTGCTCTGTTTCAGAAAACAAAATGTTTTTTTTACTGATACCTGGGTGTGTCTCATTTATATTTCATCTATTGACCTTAATTCAAGTAGCTAATGGTTTAGCTTGTCTCATAAATTCTGCAGGCCTATTCTAAATAGATCAGAATTAAAGGAGGAATAGGAAAACCAAAGAAGTTAAGAAATAAACCTTAGCTTCCTCATGATGTCGTACAAGCTAGCCATTTACAAAAATAATAGAGGAACTAAGCACTTTTTAAAACGTCTGTGGAATCAATTAGAACACATATAACAAGAGGCTCAAGAGGCATTTCATGTTTAAGCCACCACAAGATTGTATTTAAATGCTTTTCCAGGCCTCGTATCATCAGCATAGGATTTAACACCATAATGATGTCAGCTCCTGGGCAAAAGAAAAGCTGGTTTTAGTTGTATGAGAGGAAAGATGAATAGTTGCAAAGGAATGGTGTATGACATAAGGTAAGGAAGCCAGGATTAGAACTTGAACTGCTTTCAACATTGACCCTGGGTGATTTAAGCTAGTTAAGCTCATTCAGATTGGATCATTATGTTCTTTCTACCCTAACTTGCTATGTTTCCTTCCACAACAGCAATATTTCCTTAAGTCATCTCCATGAAGTCTTCCTTATTGAAAAAGATAAGTACTAAGTGATCAAAATTGTGAACTGCCACAGAATTTTACACTGTGATGTTGTTCCTTTCTCCAAAAATAGGAAAGAAGAAAGCTCAATGAAACTATAAATTGAACATTCTATCTTTTATTCCTTAGATTGCCTATGTATTATTCTGCATTTATTACAGAACTAAATATACGGAATTGATGGCACCTGTTTTAAACTCCTAGAGTAGAAGGGCCATTATCTGATGCATCTGGGACATTCATATTCTTATTAGTCTTACACTGATGCACAATGAAGCATGGATCCATATCAAATAATCTGTGAATTCATTGCACATGGCAGGCAACTTGGGGGTTCTAAACCAGGGCTTTTCAACCTTTTCACCCATTGTACCACTTTTAGGATATGGCAATATCCGAGTACCACCAGTCACCTAGCAAGGTATCAAAAACTTGATGACCCCAAAAAAACAACGAAAAAAGTGATAAAGTACAGGTAGTCCTCGACTTACAACAGTTCGCTTAGTGACTGTTCGAAGTTACAATGGCACTGAAAAAAGTGCCCCCCCCCAAGGCACAGCTGAGCAAGACACCTGCCTGCCCACCCAGCGGCACTCTTCCTCCTGTTCGAGGTTTTCATTGTTGTGAGCATTTCTGTTGAGGATTGGCAGCGGGGTGGGGTGGAGGGTGTTTGGTTTTTATTCCCCCCGTCTGCTGGGTGGTTGCAGCAGGTTTTGGTTACTTCACATGACCCTGGGACACTGTGACCATCATAAATATGAATCAGTTGCCAAGCATCTGAATGTAAATCACAAGACCCTGGAGATGCTGCAACATTCCAGCTGATCGGCGCTTCTTCTGGGCTCAGCAGAAGCGCCAGGATCAGTGCTGAGCTCCAGCTGATCTGCGCTTCTTTAGGGCTCAGCAGAAGCACCAGGATCAGCGCAGAGCTCTAGTTGGAGCCTGGCGCTGCTCCTGGCACTTCCACTGAGCCCTGACAGCCCTGCAGCTCCAGCCATCTCTTGCTCAGGCTTGTGCGGTGCTGCCACCAGTTCAGCTCATTCCCCTCCCCCGCTACCACTTATCTAGGATGGTTGCGTACCACCTGCCAGGTGCCAATGTACCACTGGTTGAAAAGCCCTGTTCTAGACTGCAAAGTGGTGCAGATGATTCATACAATAGGCCTGCATCAGAGAAGAAACCACTTATAATAGAAACATGGAAGTATAGCATTCTTTTCATTATGAAAACAAAACCTTCCACTGAAAAATATATAAAACCACTTTTCAGTTCACATTTTAATGCACCCAAAGTGCCTCAACACCATGTTCATAAATTTTAAAAAAGCCAGAAGAGATTTTTCATTCTAAAAAAAATGATACAAATGTAAGCCAACTCTTATTGGATTTTGTTTTCTTTAAATTCATACTTTACAGTAGAGTATAACTGCAGTTCATCAAAAGTACAGTCACTTTTCTGCAATTTAGAATTAATGGTAGAAATGTGTACCATGCATTTCCTTTGCAGAGGGACTGCTCTGCTCTGAAATTAAAAATCTCCATTAAAGAAAATATCTATACAAGATGTGCAGCAAAGTATAATTATATGACAGACTACAATTATTGATTTAACAACCTCCCCCCAAGTATCCACGACACCATTTAAACTTAAATAGCTATAAAATGTATGTTTATAAGATGAAATAACTGAGAGTTGTGGGGTTTTTTTTAGGTTTTTTTTAACAATGAGCTTGGAGAACAGCCATACTTTGTTAAAGTGTATAGGTCCAAGTTTAAGGAGATGGTTTCAAATTTCCTATTCCATAATTATTACCTGATTTTATATTATATTTAAGATGCTGTGTGACTAGGATACTGTATCTTGGAACTGTTGGTTTTTGGATAGCCACAAATGCGCTTCTGGATAAAGTATGTGGTCCCTGGACCACAGATTGCCCATCTCTATGATAAATTGATCCCAAATGCAATTGCTCATGAGCTCAGAAAGAATGAATAAGAAATCACGCTACCAGTGACAACAAATTCTCCTGGAACTGAGGACCTGTTTTAGTGGCATATATTTATAGTGGGTGGGAGGATTACCGGTAGTTTCAATAGTTGGGTAGGTAATGTGACCAATTCTTGAAAAGATGTAACTAACTATACATATCATAGAAAGATTTTTTTTACAAAGATATAATTAAATGGATAGTTCCAGAGAAGAATTAGTGTCTCTTAATTAATTAAAGAGTTCCTCTATGCTTTTCCTCTTTGGGTTTTTTTCCTGAGAGACCACCTGTCTCTCAGAGTATATGCCTGTCCAATTCAATCTAGCAGAATCAGTATGCTACAGATCTCTTCAATTAAACAGTGTCATTATTGGGACCCTGGAAACATGCTTTCTGATTAGCAGTGCCTCCCCTTGAGTTTCAGATGGCCCCCATTCTGTCATTTAGAAAGCTGTGAATACCTGACTCTTCACCTAACCTTTGGTAAGGGACAGTAATACCTCTTATTTTATTCCATCTGGTCTGTTGCATTTACCATCTTTTATATTTTATTGGTTTTATTGTAATTTCTTTGATTGTTATGAACTACCCAACATTCATTGAGTGTTGGTCAGCAAGCACTTTTATTACTATTATGTTTGGAGACACAGCCAGCCAGTTATTTAAACCGGATTAGGCATTTTTACCCATCTATCAAGTCCTTCTGAAAGACTTGGAACAGGCAGATTATTTTCTGATGGTCTTAAAGGTATTGTTGCAGGATGTAAACTGTTACAAGTAAAGTTGCCTTTTGCAATTGACTGATGTTGGTGTTCAAGTTGCCTTTTGCAATTGACTGATGTTGGTGTTCAAGTGATGCTTCAGATGTTTGGTGTTATTATTATTTTTATGCAATTGGTTTGTAAAAACCTGTGGTAAATCTCTCTTTTTTTTAAAAAAAAGAACCCTTCCCAGATGCAGAAAGATAATGTGTTCCTACCAAGTGACTGCATATAACTCATTTTGGTGGCAAGCTGCAAGAAGTGACAGTGACTAGGCAACTCTAGAAATACTGGAAGAAATGAATTATCTTGCTTCGTTTCAATCTGGCATGAAGCTTAAGTTTGTCCTTGGAAGCCGTGATTCATGAGAATTGCCAGGAGAGAAGCAGATGGGGAAAAGAATATGTATGCTGAGAAGAACATCTGTCACATATAATTAATCCTGAAGGAGCTATATTAATTCTTTAGATTTGAGGGGCTGAAGTTGACCGACAAATCCCTCAATGCCTTAGGGCTGACTTATCTGAAAGAATACATCTCCTTATATAGATCTGCTTATATCTTAGATATGAACATCTGTCATAAATTCTCCATGTATTTTATATCAGTAGTAGAGGAAATATAATAGAAGAGAACATGAGGCAGGGTCCTGAGCTGGTGGCACCCTGAATGTGGAAACCCCAAGAAAAGCATGCATCACTATCCTTACTAGGAATGTTGGAGAACAGTTTTCTTGATGCAAGAATCCACTATGGTACAGGGGTGTCTTATCCAATTTCTGTTTAAAGAATCAGAAAAACAAAGTCTGGAGACAAACATAAACTTCCCCAATACAAAGTTTAAAAAACCCCACCCCCTAAGGCTATGCAAGCAACTACATTCCCCAATACAACTTCTTGGTGGGCTTTTTATGCAACACCCAGCCTGCAGTCTCGGGAGCACCCGGTGACCTTAGTTCCCACAGGATAAAAGTTTATTTAGACTAGCGAAGCACCTGGCAACCCTCCCTCCCTCCATTCTATGTGGCAACCGAAAATGAATAGGGGAAATGGCTGCAGCCATGCTCATTTGTAGAGCCGAACTGTTTGTTTTAATAAAGAGGTGGGTGGGAAAATCCTTTATTTTTCTAGTTTTCTCACCAGGTCCCAAGATATAACAAGCTTTATTCTTATATATGCTGTATCAGTGATAATTGCAAACAATCCTAGATTTCAGTGTCTATGGAGATTCTCAGTCATCCAGGTCATGGTTGTCCCAAAGGGGTGGAATGGGCTTCTATACCCATTTGCTTTCTGATTCAGGTGACCCTGAAGGCACAGATAAACCTACAAATAGCCTCAATGGCTCTCACAAAGAGTGCTAATGACCAGATGACTGTAAGGAATATAAATCCTTCTATCCTCACCATTCGTTCAGGACTAAAGAAGCTTCTTAGATGAAAAGCAAAACATCTTCAAGGAAAAACAAAGTCCAATTGCTTTTTGAAAAAGCACCTTTGGGATTAAGTTTCAGTGATTCATTGTACTTGAGATATTATTTGCTATTTCATTCACGGATAAGGCAAATGTAATTCACAGGGGAAATCACTGGAAAATATGTAAGGATATGTAAATCTCACCAATTTGGGGATGAAATATCCCAGGCAAGTTAGGAAATTTCTATTAAATTGCCAGTTCATATCATTCTAGGGCTATTCAGTGATTTCCACATTATCCAGAACAACGTGGCCTACTTCTAGCCTGAAAACTAATATACATTATGATTGGCTTTAATATATTCTGTGCAAGAGAATGCACCCAAACCTATGGTGGCTTGCATGCACACAGTAGAAGCCCACATACTTGGATGTCATGTTATTACTGCCTTTTACAAAGCCAAGAGTTATACAATTGGAGGATTCTCCCCCTGATGAAAAAAATCACCATCAGATTTTAGATGATGTCATATTAATTCTAATTGAGATAAACAATTCTATTTAACTTATAAAATGGGCCCACTGTCGGATCTGTTTCCCCAGTATTAGGTCCAGTGAAAGCATATTTATGTTATTGCCTCAGAAACACAAGATGAGTTAAATGTTCAATATTTTCTTATAAAATATTTAAGTTATAAACAGTAGCAAAGAAGATAATGTTTATATAAAATGCACAGACAGCTGTGATCCCTATCATGTAAGACATCAACTAATGTATAAGCTCTTTGAAAGAAGCAAGATTTTTTATTTAAAGTTGCTTAGCCTATCTTAAAAGTATCTTTGTTGGCTCCCGAAAAGTGAAGTGTAAATGCATCTTCATACTTATTTCAACCCAGTAAACATTGCTCAATTTTACAACATGATTCACATTCCTGATTATTTAAATATGGAATTTTAAACAGAATTCCACACTTGGGGGAAAAACATATTGTAGCTAGTGTACCTGATAAAATATTGAGGTAACTCTTTACTTTCTGCAATGTCATTCATTTAAATTACTGCCTGTTAACTTATTTGATCTCTTTACTTATGAGAAAGGGAGAACCCCAAGGCTTCCCTACAAACCCTGAGAATATGGATAAAAAGCATATGTGTGTGTTTTCTTAAAAATCATTATTATGAGACTAACATCTCTGAAACATTCATTTTTTTCTCCCATTTAATAAATTTTAATGAAGAATTCTCATTAGCAGCCAGTAATAGTGTTGTAGTAACTCATCATGTCTAGTGAAATCTACACTAAAATGGAAATAGATTCATTAAGAGTCTATATTTCAAGGAAGGAAGGAAGGAAGGAAGGAAGGAAGGAAGGAAGGAAGGAAGGAAGGAAGGAAGGAAGGAAGGAAGGAAGGAAGGCGGGAGGGAGGGAGGGAGGGAGAGAGAGAGAGAAAGAAAGAAAGAAAGAAAGAAAGAAAGAAAGAAAGAAAGAAAGAAAGAAAATAACAAGAAAGAAAAGAAGAAGGAGAAGTAAAGGAAGATTCTGTGTTTTCTATTCATATATCTATCTCCTAAACATGTCTGTGAATGTACCCAGTCATTGATAAAGGTATAGTAGATTCACTTGTGAAAATCTGGAAGCTGACATATTGTATTAATAATATGAAGCATTAACATCAATTTAGCTATAGAAAGCAGAAGAACTTCACACTTATATATCAATCATTTTGAAATGTTTTTATGCATTTTACAACATGTAGGTTTTCTGGTAATGTCTTCCTATTTTTCCATAAATTCAAAGATCATAGGGTTGGAGGTGGGACAGATTTCACAATTCAGCACTCATTTTGAAATGAAATTCACTTGAATATCTTATATTCCAAATCTTTGGATATCAAGAACTATTTTTTCCCATCAAATACAAAGAGTTGTGAAAATAAATCAAGGGACCAAGGAACACTCGTCTTCTGTACAATGCATACCCAGCTATCAAAGATACAGTTCTATGTTTATAAATATTTATATTTTATAAATACCACACACATAAATAAAAAGCACACATACACATTCTCATATACATAATAGTCAATTAATTTGTTTAAAAAACATTTAGCCCCAATACATAGAATATAGTCCTAGTAAAAATGGTGACTTGAATATTGCAGGTTCTCAACTTCCTTCATATACTATGCTTTCTTCTTTTATCTGTCTGATTTCTGGAATATGGTTATGCATTTAAAATGCTTGGATCATGAGAATCTGCTTTTCCTCTATAAAATATGGGAAATCAGTAGCTATCTCATAACCTTCTTGTCATTCACTCTAAAAATAACATAACAATATATATTTCTTTATTCTTCTTTTAAAATGCTATGTCTTGAATAAGCTATGGTTTTATTTCACAGAGACTATATCATGAGAAAAATGCATCCACACAGAAATACATATACTATACATATAACTGGATAAGAGATTTATAAGAATTCAGTCCATTTAGCATTAATGACTACCTATCAAGTAATATTCACAAGAATGTGAAAAAAGACAAGTGTAAGAATTCTCAAGAAAATAAAGACCATTTGATAATGATATTTTTGCTGAGAAGGTCCAGAGAAGATGGAAATGCCTTTACTCTGTTTAATATATTAATATATATTTTTATTGTGTAAAATATATCTATTTATTGACATCATTGTTCCAAGTTGTCTCTTTTCCTTGTCAGACCAAACTCCCTTAAACATCCACCAAACACCCCTTATTTCAAAATTATGTGAACAAAGATGCTGATGCATTTATGAAGACTTATGATTATGTCTATCTTCTATTCCAAAATACAAAATGTCTGTGCTTTTTACCAAAACATTGAGACATTTCTCAAGGGATAAACCTAGAAAGGCATATTATGTCAGTAAACGTCAAGTTAGGGAAGAGAAGGAAAGGGGATACCGGAGCATGGTCATCCTGGGTCATCATTCTAGCTACTGTCTAGCCACTGCAGGATAAAGGCCTCTTCAGCCTGTATCCAACCAATAAGGCCTAGAGCTTTCTTTTGACCATCCTGTGGTCATTACATCTCAAACCCTTTTTATTGCCTTCTGAACCCTCTATTCAGTTTCTAGAATTACATTTCCAAATTGGAAATCCCCACTGAAGCTTTGTACTGGCAGACAGAAATTATCCACATAAAGTGAATATAAATATCATGAATCTACACTGGCTGTAATATAACAAAATAAGTTATAGTGTCTTAGAAAATATCTATAAAAAGATTGCATAATATGCAATATGCATTCATATTGTATTTTTTAAAATCTCTGTTCATTCTCTGCTTCTTTCTGTCTCTGTCTCTCTCTCCATCTGAGCATCTAAATGCTGCATTAACTTTATCTCAATTCAACATGTGTAGGAGAAATAAAGTCTTCCTAGGTTCCAAATTCCTTGGAATTCAGGAGCTTTACATATCACAGATACCAAGATGTTTGGGATTTTCCTACTCTACTGTTCAACTATCTCCACAAAGGAATGAACAAGGATCTGAAAATAATAATTATGATAACATCAGCAATAACTGGCTCCTTCTGTTGCTATCATTGTCTTGAACCAAATAAGAGATAAGTTTGGAGAAAGAAAAGACTGTTTGCTTTGTAATTCCATATTTTGGAATCCACTGCTTCAACTGGTGTGCTATAACAGATTTCCAAGTACCTATGCAAACTAGGAAGAATGAATACATCTTTAAGATATAATTCTTGAACATCCTTCAACTTTCTCAAATCAGTTAGTGCAATACATCCAAGTACTAATGGGTGCAAAAATTCCACCCAAGCTTCCATGGAACATTGGAGAAATGTACATAAGACCAGTGCTTTTTTGTCATAGAACTCACCGGAACAGAGTTCTGGCACCTTTTTTTGACAGATTTTCCAAGTTTTAAAAATAACTTTTGAAAATTTGATGTTTGGTCCACGTGGACTTGAATTGCCCTGTCGAGCATACAGGTCAGCGGCAAAATCATTAAAATGGTGCATGTGGGCTGCTTGTGTGTCGAGTACATGCATACTTCGTTCGGTTGCTTGGCTCATGGCACTGCTCAGCTTGTGATTGGTCGTGTGGTCATGCATTGAGTGCTTACTGCGGGCGGCGATTATTATGTTTTGTTACACAACTGACATGTGTCGGTGTGTGTACAGTGATTGACTACATGTGAAAGGTAAATAAAAGATTAACAAGATGTGAGTTCCGGCACCTTTTTTCTTACAAAAAAAGCACTGCTTAAGACTATTTGTTCAATTCCCTCTACTAAGATGTCCCATAAATGGGACAATTGTCCAGTTTACACTAGGGTTCTCCTTTGCTCAAATTCTGAAGAGAGGTTTCACTTTTTACAGAATATGATTATTTTACTAGAGGATTTAAACTATATCAAAGGGATATATCACAAGAAATCCTAGAAAATCTAGTTAACCTTAGCTGGTGGAAGCATCCAGTGGTTTTCAAAAGTTAAGCAAGATTGGCCCTGTCTACTTTGTTGATAGGGGCCATCTGACATTTGCCTTTGTTTAAGTTCTACTGTAATTAGGCAATCCCAAGCTATAACAGCCTACTGACTTAGGTCATTTTTTGCACCAACAATACTTTGTTAAGGAAACATTATTTCAGTCTTCTTTAAAAAGTGGGGATCAGCACTCATTAAGAAAATGAATGGCAACTTATTTCAGGGTCTTTTTTGCAGAAGTAAATGGTTCCTTTGGCAAAGGCCGCCAAAATATAATGAGAATGGACCAATCTCATCTGCTAAGCGTATTTCCATGATGCAGAAAGCAAATGATATTTGGCATCAAGGAGTTAACAAAAGTGCTGACATAATTAGGCAAAACACAAGGAAACAATCCAAAATGCTTATCTTATCTTGCCTGTCATAGCCTGTAAAGTGGGTCCATGTGGGCCCTTGAATCCACAATGGTCTGAATAAGTAAAAACAATGGATTTGTATTGCATTCTTACCTGATAAATGATTAATAAGCAGCATGTAGCAGCATCTGTCTGTTGTGTGAATGTATGTGTCAGAGCACATATGCTCAAAGTGCTCTCATTTTAAACCTGATGCATTGGGGACAAGTCTACATCAAGAGCAAGTAACTGGAAAAAATTATTGACTATTCCTTCTAAAAACAAAAACAAAAACTATGCCTCTTGTTAGAAGCAGCTCTAAACACTGGAGAGGAAGAGAGGAAGGAAGGAAGGAAGGAAGGAAGGAAGGAAGGAAGGAAGGAAGGAAGGAAGGAAGGAAGGAAGGAAGGAAGGAAGGAAGGAAGGAAGGAAGGATCTTGAAACTGGGCTATCACTAAGATGAAGTTTAAACTTTTGCCATGTACTCTATAAAACAGTAAAACAGTAGCATTTACTATTGTTCTATGCCATTGGTCTTTTGATTTCCAGTCTAGCCTACAATCCTTAGATTTTCTGATTGTCTCCAATCAAAGCACTAATTAAATCTGAACCTGTTTCTCTATTAGAAATCACTTTATGTTGTTGCCACCTTGTTGGGCATATCCCCAATCTTAGTTCACACAAATATCAATGAAAGAAAGAATACTATGTATGCTAGCCTTGAACTTCTGGAAAAAGTAAAAAAAAATGTTACAAGAAATGCAGTATGTATGGACATATTGGTTAGGGGAGGAAAATCTGCAGGGTTAAATTCAATGGTAATTGGCAATCTTAACTAGTAAGATTTGGAAGCTAGCCAGTGTTTATGGCATTTAAGTATATTTGTAACATTTCTTTTATCTAAGCTCAGATCACATTAAGATGTCACAAAACCAATTCAAAGTGAGGGCGATGTCCATACTCTCACTAAGAAATTACTGAGTTCATCTTGGTAAAAAGTATAGGACAGCTTGCTCCCTATTAGGTTTGATATAATCTAAGAAAGTCATTTAAGGACAGATAGGTGATACCAAAGATATTTTTTGGTTAGTGAGTCTCATTTTTATTTACCTTGTTATACTGCTTTTGCACAGCTAAAGAAAAAAAAAATGTGACTACAAATAAAGCAAACTAACAAGGAAGAAAAAATTAATTAAAACGAAAACAATAATTAGCTATAGGTCAAATTTCAAACAACTAATTGAGCCTTGTCTATATGGAATCATATTGTCCAGTCCAGCAAAAGGCCAATTCAAAGACTGAATGCTGACACATTTGTCCAGGTTTGTTCAACTGCTATACTATAGTCTTGCCTGGAAAATAGTATGATCATTTTGACAACAGGCCAATCATGGTAAATCCAAGTGTCTTCAAGTTAAACATATTTCCAGTTTTTGGAATGCCACTTAGGAACACAGCCTAACTTCTTTCAGCAATTTGGTTCACCATCAAAGAGTATTCAACCAATAAGATGAAACCAAAGGTTATGACTAAATTATGTGTACGAGCATTACTTTCATTGCCTTCCAATACAAGAAGGGAGTTGAACATATGTTCAGAAATCCAGCAAACACCCCCCCCCCATAAATTTTGATGGTGTAATTTGGAAGCAAAAGTTTATAACAATAAACTTAGCTAAGTCACATATTTTTTTTATGTTTGTTTGTTAAATTCTCATTTGGTTCTGAGATTTTTTTCCCCTTCTAATTGATTACTATGAACTTCAGACAATTTCCAGAACTCTTTTTTTTTCACTTTGCTAATTGAATATTCCATTGACCAGCAGTTTCAAGATGCAGAAGCCAGTTATACCTAATCTGATGAACTTTTCTGTCTTTCAGAACTAAAGTGCTGGGCATGGGAAAAGCATTCCACTAAATACAAATTTAACATATTATTTGGACATGAAGGCCTCTTTTTCCTTTTGAGTATTTTAAATATTATTCTTGCTCTTTCTTTTATATACATGCATGTGTCCTCACATGTCCATACATCTGTTCAAATGAGATATAGAGTAGTGCTGAAATGTTTTTAAACCCTTTTGAATTTTCATTTTTTTAAATAATTATGATTCTTGGATCATTTTTCTCAATTAATAAATGAATAAGTATAATATCTTTGGCTCATTTGTGCAACTGGGTTCTTTTTATCTAGTTTTAAGGCTTATCTGAAGATAAATCACTTTTTAGGTCAGAATTATGCAGAAATATTGAAAATTCAGAAGGATTAGCAAACCTTTAAGCACCACTGCACTTAGTCATTGCCACACAATTTGAAAACAAAGTTCAGATATTCCTGGTAATAGAGCAAAACATATTCTGAAGTCAGCACTGTTCTAGACCCCTTGGGACAAATATTTTCCTTCATTTGCATAACATTTATAGATTCATAAATACATATGAACAGGTTTTCCTGCTCCAAATATCTGAATGGTTGCCAACCACCAGCAGCCTTTTAAAAATTGGTTCAAAGTTTTTAAATTGTTTAGGACTATTATATCTGGATTGCAGTAATACAAATAGCCTCCAAATGGGGAACAAAGTACTAATATTTTCTACATCCCTTATACCAGAGACTGTGGTCCTAAAATGTTTGTGATCTGTTATTTTAGAATATGTACAATCCTATCCATTTAATCCCTACTGATCATATGGGGACATATTTCCCAGTACCTATTCATTAATTTAACAATAAGTTTTAGCTTTGTAGGTTTTTAATTCTATCTATAATACCTAGTTGTTTTAAACACAGTTGTGGCCCTTCAGGTGTTTCTGTTCTGTTTCTGTTCTGATCTGCTCCTGATCAGAGAGATTGATTCTTCTCAAAGCAGTTACATAAACAATGCATGAAATGTTCCTGTCTGATGTTCCCTAGTTTTTTTTCCCCTGTATTGCTTGATATTCAGTGGTTAAATGTGCTCTCATCTCATGTGGAAGGTCATAGGGGCAGCACCAAGCTACTTCATTTGTTTGCTTATTTAAATGTTTGTAAACATCTCCTTAGAACCATCATCATCCAAAAATGGATTGCCATTCTGCCTTTTTTCTTCTTCTTCACATTCCCTCTGTTGTACATGGGTACTGCCTTCTGTCTTCTGTCTGCCTGCCTATCTAGCTGCCTTATTTTAACAATTCACTAATATTATGTCTTTCCAGCCAGGTGTCTCTATAAATCTTCAAATCCTGTGATGAATTACAATGAATATAGAAGAGTTTATTGTAATGTAAACTTCCAAGAAATCAGACTATTTAACATACTATTTAAAGTTTTTATGAGCCCTAGCAAAAAAAGATAATAAAAACCCTTCCAATTTTCTTCAACCCTCTTTTATCCAACAACTGTCTGAAGATTAAAAGATGGATAGTTTTTTCTGAAATCCTGTGCAAACATATATGTTTTTGGCTAACAATACTGTTTAGCCTTTGTTCTCATATACTATACATGCAGACTGCAAAAAGCCACGGCTTATTTCAAAGATAATAAACATTGCAACAGGAGAAGGTGAGTTTAGTTTTAAACTCTTCTGGTTCCTCCCCACCATTTACAGTGAAGTGTGAGAGAGGAAAAGATAATATATTCCCATTCAGATAAGCAACCAAGTTTGTGTGTCCCTCTCCCTGTTTCTCACCCAGCTGCCAAAAAAAAAAAAAAAAAAAGTTGTTTAACAACTCAACAATAGAGCCTAGAAGGAATGAGCATGGCACTATTATTTAAGATCCACACTTTTGATAATCAGGTAATTATATTTTGGCTTTAAGGTCATTTATAGCCACCATTTGCTTCTATTCTTCTTCTTTTCAATAATTACTATCAATCTGTATGTCTGTGCCAATCAATCAATCAATCAATCAATAGATATTATTCTGTTTTTTTCTGGCTAAATTGTGAAAGAATGTTACTTATACAGATAATTGCACTGAATAGGATTTGTTTGAAGAGTTTATATTATAAAGAGCAGATACAGGTCTTCTCATGAAGATATGTCCATGAGGTAGATTCTGTTTTTGAAAACTATAGTCCTTTAATTGGATTGTTTTCTGTACTTTTTTCTTCTTTTCTTGTCCTCTTTTTCTTTACATATTACTTAATATGTGTTTACCCTTCAGTCATACTTTCTGACTGACTACAATAGATTTTCCTGTTTTTCAGTATTGGAATTTTTAAAAAATGGAAACAGCAACTTTGAGAATCTGTTTTTTTCAAGATATTGTCTCTAAGTGAAGCAATCAACTAATGGGAAACTAATGAGACTTCTTTAACACAAGAAGAGACAAGCACACCTGTCGCCTGGCAAGAGAAGAGTCAGAGGAAAATGAGGAATGAATCTGATTGGACATGACTTAAAGTTGCTGTTGAGGCATACCTTGTGGAAGTAAAAGTGGTGAAATACTATTATTTCTCCATATTTATTGTGTCCATAAAGCATCAGCTGGCAATCCTGATCAGGATCACCCAGTCCATTCTGAGAGATGAGGGCTTGAGTGATCATCTTCAGAACCATGCAGAGGTATTTGTTGAATACCTGACAGACAAAGTCACTTGGATTCGTTCCCATTGAAATCCATGAATGACATAGATCCATTACAGATGTCTGGCTAAAAGACTTACCTAGTTATCTGGGAACTGTTCAATCTTTTTGGATTTGAGGAATGGACAGGGACCTTGATACTGTCACTACAACCAACATCAATTAGATCTGTCCCTCCTGGCTGGTGAAAGCCTCCAGGAATATGACTGCCAGGTAATAATGAATTCTTCACCATAGAAGAGGCATTTCTAGGACCTTTTAAGGAGGTTCTGGTTTTTCCCCTCCACAAAAAAACCCATCTTTTGATATGAACAATTTTTATTCAGCCTCCCACCTTCCCTTTCTAGAGAAGATGTAGAAATGATGGTGGCTTAGCAGAGTCTTGAATGAAATGAATTATCTCAACCCCTTTCAATCAGGATTCAGGCCTAACTATGGGACAGAAACAGCACCGATCACACTTGTTGATGATCTCTGGCAAAAGCAGGATATGGATAGTGCATCCATACTTGCTCTTCTTGACTTGTCATGATCTTTGATACCATTGACTATCCTTTTGGACCAGCTGCAGGATTTGGATCTGGGCAATGTAGTTTTGCACTAGTTTGGTTCTTTTATTCAAAGCAGGTTCCAACTGGTGTTGATAGGGAGAGAGAGGTCTATGGCCACTTCTTTGTGGCATACCATAGGGTTTGGTACACTCTCCACTCCTTTTTAATATCTACATGAAGCCACTGGGTGAGGTCAGCTGCCACCATGGGATGAGGTATAATCAGAATGCTGATGATACTCAACTTTGCATCTTCATGCCCAGTGATCTAAGTAATGCTATCTTGTCTCTTACACTCCCTAGAGACTTTGTCATCTGGATGGGGGACAATAGGCTTTGGTTGAACACTGGTAAGACTGAGTAGCTCTGCATGCATGGAGCTTTGTGAGCAGGACTTTAAAATCTTTAGTTTTGGATGGATTGCACCATCCCAGACAGACCCAATGTGCAACTTGTGGGTTCTCTTGGACTCATGACTTCTGCTTGAAGAGCAGGCAGTTGTGGCTAGGAGAGCCTTTGTATTTTGCACCAGTTTCACTCTTTCTTGCATTTGGAGTTCCTGTCAGATCCTGGTCATCCCTTGGGTGGACTATTGCAATGCACTGTACATGGGGCTATCCTTAAAGAGAATTCAGAAGCAACATCTGGCACCGAATGCATGTATAGTTCTTGAGGCCTCTAGGCTGGCCCTTCCATAAGTCATGCTGAGAATTGAACTGTGGTCTGAAAAAGTGACATTACACATTTTCCATCAAAACCCCAAACCCACATGGATATTGGTTTTCTCAAGAAAAGCTGGATGTTTTTGCAACAGCCTTGATGGTTTCTATCATAACTTTGGGAGCTTTGATTGTGAAGCGGAACAATGAAGCAGAACATATCATTCATCTAACTGCTGGAATAGTTAGTCTCAAGTCATGGGAAAGTGAGAGAGAAAGGTTTTGGAATGGCCTCTGTGCCCACATATAAAGCCTGGCTGTTTTCACCAACTGTCATATGAGTGACTACTACTAAGGAATTTCAAACCTTGTAAGATGTTATGACAAGTGCCTCAATTTGAATGATGATTATGTCAAAAAGTAATGTAATGTATCCCCAAGTGACTGTCATTGATAACCAAACAGGTTTATTTCCCAATTGCCCTCGTATATTTCTCAGGAAGATTCCAAATTCCTCTGGGTTCACTCTTTTCCTACAGCTTCAATCTTTTTACCCATCTTTAAATTTACATCTAAAAATATCTGAAAAGAGAAAAGAATATATAAATGGAACTTTTGCTGATACACAAATATTAATTTTTAATACAAACAATGTTAATTTTGACTCAGCAGGTGCTGTTGAGGTCAGCACCTGATGAACTTATTTTGGCCCTTTAGCCACCAGGAATCTATTTTTATTAAAAGTTAATCACATTTTATTGACTAAATAATAAGGTTTTGGATTTTAAGAAAAACATGGACCATGCCATTCTTTCTTCAGACCATACTGACCCAACTATTCTGATCCACTAGTTTTCAAGAAGTAAATCTACTGGAACAGGAAGTGATCAATAGTGATGTGGACATGGTCCAGCCCTAAGAAAAGGTCCCCAAGAGAACATTTAATGTCTATTTATTAAACAATAAGCTTTAAACATTTCATCATCTATTAGCTGCGATCCTTTGAAGAGATGATACACTATATGCTAAGGATACCAAAAGAGTACACCATCTCTTTGGATATTTTGAAGAATAACACTACCACTACTCTAAAAACATGAGCTATAGTAAGTAGTGAGAAAGCTGTTTAGCCAAGATGAACAAATAGTCTGAAGTAGTTCAGCAGGTTTCTATATACCACTGTGTTTCTTATGATTATGTAATAAGCACAGAACCTACTGTGGGAGTAAATGCAATGCAACCTGGCATTGCATTAAACACCATGTGTGAAAACATCTGCAGTTTGGCTTAAATAAAACAATAGATTAGCTTTCTATTGAGACAGAACTAAACAGTGGCAATGGAGGTGGAACAGTCACATCTAATCTATGTTGTAACATCAAGATAAAGTATCAGTAAGTCCCTAACACATCAGTGCTAGCCCGGATAAAAAAATATAACTAGCATCAACATCTGCAGTTTTTGGAAGAAAAAAAAACAGTTAATCATTTATATAATGGCTGTTAACTCTTTAATCTATACCTCAAAATCAAATATAGCAATTTAAACCATATGTATCTCTTGCATTGTTTCTAGCTTTAAATGGCAAATCTCAAAAGAGGTTTTTGTTGTTGTTGTTGAATTGCTTTTGCCACTTAATAATTATTTCGGTCTACATTGTGCTGTAGCAGCTTTCCCAACAATATCTATATATTTTTTTAGTTTCCCATATCTGTGATCCAGGTGTGTTCAGATATGCATTTTTTGTACTCTTTGAAATATCACACCCACTATTTTCTCATTAGGAAAATAGGTCAATCTCATAAAATAAGATCCCTGATACTGTGTCTCCCTAAAACATTAATGATGGAGATTGTTTCCACCACAGAACACCTTTCAGGTGGTGACATTAACCTTGAGTGTACAAATAAATTCAGGAGGGAAACATTCAAAGTCCCTAAAGATTTCCCCTACAGATACTTTGATTATTTGTGTGTTACTACACATATTTTGTATGGCCTGTTTCCTGGAAAAAAGTGATGATCTATATAGTTATGTACACTAGTTCCTCTGGTTAGCCATCATTTTCAAATATGTAATGATGTAATAAATACAT
>NW_015386490.1:323462-326683 GCF_001527695.2 Protobothrops mucrosquamatus
CCCCCCCCTCATTTCAGCTTCATCTGAAAACTTTCCAGCAAGTTCCCTCCCCTTCCCTCATGTCCTCTGGAGCCATTGCTTTGGACCTTGCATTATTTTTTTCCTGGAGCCTACAGTCTGGAGCCAGAGTGGTTTGTCTGCTTCCCTGGGTTCAGCTAATAAATTGGGATCAGAGGGTCACACAGCAGGGGACTTGGAAGCCTGCAAGCCTCTGACACCATTTTTATTAGTTTTTACTATACATACCATTTCAGGAGCTGGGATGCCATCCCAGTGGGGCCCTCTCCATTGCTTAGTAACTAAGATTTTGTAATCTAAGTTTTGACAAGGTCATTTTTTACCTTAGAAGAGTTGGGGGGAGTGCCAACATACATTAATTACTCAAAAATAGGGACAATGCAAATGGGAACTGATCTCCCCTTCTCTCTATAAGAGGCAAACAAATGAAAAATCTCCTATCTAGAGCTTGGCTCTTTTATAGAAGGCCCCTCTTGCCTGTTATACTTGGTGTGCAAAGAAATACGTGCAGCTCAAAATGGAGAGAATGAATCTTCCTTCTTATTGAAAAGCAGATAGGAATTCTGGTTTATTTGCTTGACTGTGCCAAAATATTCTCTCTTTTTTTTCCTTCTCATATCACATACAGGCTGCTGTATTGTAGTCATTTCCATGGGAATATGGAACCATGAAACTCAGTGGGACTTACTCCTGAGAAGATATGGAACCATGTGCAGTCTTACACATATCTTCTCTGGAATTAGCTTTACAAGGGGCTTAATTCTTTGGTGAGTATTGATTGAAATACCAATTCTTCCATTCCACTGAAATATAATAGATTTGTGGATAAACCAAAAAATGTACATATCTATTATGTGGAAACTGAACTTATGGGGCAAAGGAATACATTTAAATAATGTCATCTAACTAAAAATGTATCCTAGACAATTAACAGCACACATTACTTATATTTAGTTATCCCAAATATGTAATTTGGTTCCCCACCTCTTACTACCTAAATTCTTACAGCAAAATGAAACCTGGTACATTTACCTTTAAAAAGACTTGTTTGCAGCTTGTTATCCATTCATTTTATCCATTCATCAATTTTCAAAATTTGGAGGCAAATTTTAGTTTTGGATTTTGTTGTGTGAATTTAGCAATGTAATTAGCAAAAAATGATTTATAATATAATGTGCTGCATAATCAGAAGGCCTTTAGGGATTGAGTGTTCTGTGCCAACATGAGTTTTAGTTATAATTGTAATTTTGTTATTATTATAAATTAATATTTGTTATTATCATTATATATCTTATTTGTGTTATTATCTGTGACTGCCAAAAGTCTATTAAAAACTATAATCACAGATAATTCTGGTATTTAATAAGCCATGACTAAAACATGGTTTGCATGGCATGGCTTGGTATGCTTACATAGCTCAGTTATATATTTGTCCTTTACTTTCCACATTCAGATCTGAGAATATAATACTTGTCAATGTGGCATGATGGTTATGTTATTTTTGGACCAGGAAAATCCAGTTTCAAATCTCCCCTCAACTATGGAGTCCACCCAGTGATTTTGGGTCAGTCACCACCTCTCAATCCAATCTGAATCTGCAGATACATTGGGGTTCGGGAATGGGAAGTGAAATGGCTATTTATTTTAGTCATCATAATGATCCAAACTGATTTTATAGGTGAATGCTGTGCCTATTTCTCTGCAAGTTGCTGATGGAGCTAAAACCATTTGAACAGGGTGTCATAGCTCCTTGACTATTCCTATCTTTGCTTCCAATGCCACTATCATCTCAGTCTGATGCCATTTGAAGCATTAGCCTTTGATGTGGTGAATCAAGGGCCGGGACTGAGTACTGTAATGCTTTGAAGCCCCTTTGCTGTCACCTCAATAGGCTCTAGTATTTGCTTTATGTTTAGGTCCCCATGCTAATGGTTATTCTTTTGTTGTGGTCTTTGATTTCTTCATGATGGTCATGGCTTTGTCACCCCACAAGGCAGCCAAGCTAACAGTGAGCTGAAAGGAAGGTTACAGCTAAGTCATTTTTATTCTCTGGCAGCAGCAAGAGTTGGCAAAAGCACAAGGAAGATCAGAGAGAAGTAGGCAACAAGTGTCTCCAATATGGGTTTAAAAATGCAGACACAAAAGAGAAATGAAAAAGCAGACAGAGAAAAAGGCTGAAACTGAAGGAGTAACAAGGAAAATAGCAGCTTAAAAGAGGGAGGGGAAGAACCTTGAATCCAATCTGTATGAAAGCACATGTGCTGACTTGTGGTCCTGAAAGCAGTTCCAGATTTTTTAATTTTGACTTGGCTAAAATGCTTTAGTTTTGCTGCTGATGAGGCAGCTGAACCTGGGAACTTCTTATCTGTTCATGTTTTCTTCACTGATGGACTGATTGAAAATGAGCTTCTGGGAAATAAAGTTCTGTATTTGTCCCTTTGTGCTGTGAGCTTGGATAGTACAGATATCTTGCAATTGCAATCTTGCAATTTCTCTGTCCTAACATCAATGCAAGAAAGAATTATCCACAAGATAGCATTTTTCAGATGACCCTATCTGGTTACTTAGATCAGCAGGCCCTTCTATAGAATGCCCCACTGCTAAAACCTCAACCGTTGGTTACTTTCTCCTGTTCTATGAAAAGCACTCTCTAATGAAGTGCATACAGTTTCTACATGGTCAGTATTAAAAAAAACAGTGAAAAATAGAGGTGTGCAGCTATTCAGATCCAAAGTGGAAAACGCTGTGTGGAGAGCATGGGATGTAGTCACTGCAATTGTCAGCCACAACTTTTCCTGGACTTGCATCGTAACTGTGCAATCCCAAGAATGTACTGTACATCTTTGGATTAAATAAATGTTACCACATAAGCCCAGAAAAAGGTAGAATTTCTTCAGAGAAGCATCATCAAATGCACAGAACATAGAAAGTTTGTGATGCGCTTTTTGTGCTTTAGAACCCAAAACTTTATATCTTACTAAAAATAAAACTTCTCTTTAGACAAACTTTTGTTATTTAAGTCAATTGGTTTTGATTTTAATTTTAATTTCAACTGTATTTTGATCTGGTTTATACTTTATATTTTTAATTGCTCTAAACTGTCTTGGGTGTTGGCATAATAGAAAGGCAAATGTTAATTAAATAATAAATTCAGATTAAAAAAATATCACCAGAGAACTTTGGGGTGGAAGACAGAGGAGGGA
>NW_015386490.1:327228-350724 GCF_001527695.2 Protobothrops mucrosquamatus
TTTTTTTTATACATAGAGAAGGACTCTTCTGAATCTCTAAGGGGTGACTACAGTATTCTATGTGAGTGAGAAATCAATAGACAATGCACTATATGGACCATAAACACTCCTATCTTAGATGCAGTGATGGGATTCAGCCAGTTCGCACCACTTTGACAGAACCGGTAGCTATTTTTTTGTTGCCCAGGCCCAGAACAGACTTCCGGAAGTGGCATCCACACAGAGAACTGGTTGTTCACATATTTGAATCCCACCACTGCTTAGATGAATAGATTGAAAAATTCTATATGAAGGAGATAGTCCTGAAGATGACTCAGAGCCAAGCCATGAAGGACTTTATAAGTTAAAATTAGCTCTTTTGAACTGTACTCAGATACTTATTGTTATACAGATGTCATGACTGTCATACACCAGAAAATAGACTGCTTCCTTTAAAAAGAATGAGAAGGCATGTTGCAATAGTTTCTGATATAATTGATATGGACAAGAGTTACTAGGATTTTCTATTCCAGGCAGGGCAACACGGGACATACCAGCCAAGCTGGACATGGACTCCCAATCATGACAAACACTTGCAATCTAATTGTCAATGCTGCTAACATCAGATGTTATTGCTTTGACAACAGATGGAAATGCATTCATTTTTCTCTTTCACTTTTAGAGCTGATTGATGCTGAGAGGGGGGATGTGGATGAGAGTCCAGTTAGTCATAACAACAATAACTAAGCCATGGGAATTCAAGGTTACTGAGCCCAGAGTTGATAAAGATTTGGGGGCTGGAAAGCTGTGGAGAGAGCCCGTGTTTCAAGCTAATTGGGGAATGTGATTTATGACTGTTAGTTGGAATTGTGCTTTGCTACTTTGTGCCAAGGGGAGGGGAATTCAGTTTTTGGCTTCAACTATGTAGTGCCAATATTATCCTTCTTGAATAAAAGATTCTTTAAGGTAAACAATGCCTCGAAGTTCTTTTGAAGAGTTTCATCTGTCAGAACCATGACACTAATGAGCACCAGTGTTAGTGAAACTATTAAAGTGAACAAACTAGTAAAAAAGAAAAAAGTATTTAGCTTCTTTAGACATCATATTGGTGATATATAGCACAAGTTGGACAAGTGACCAGTACTAAGGTGTCTTGTTGGCCTAGAATGTGAGGTTTTTGAGGCTGCAAGTAAGAATGTCCATTAAGGAAGGTATGCAGACAAAGATAAAACATTTTGTCCTATTTCTTGATTTGACTATGGAAGGGATAAATGCAATGAGATGCATTTTGCCTCAAAATGGTTTAATACATTCATTTTCAATATCATTTAAGGTTAGGAAAAGAAAACTATTCATGCTGCCCAAAACTGACTAGTCTGACATTAAATGTTAACAGCCTGATCTGAACATGACATGATGGGTGCACATGGAGGTCTATCTGCAACTCATGAGATATCTGTTCTATGTAACGTAATTTCCTTCATGAGAAGTTTTCCTAAATGTGAAGCCAATATGATTAAAAAACCTGAAATTAGGAACTAAATTCATGAAGTCATAAATCCTTAGCAGAGTCACGATGACAGCAATCTAAAACAGGCAATTATGAACAAAATCAATCCCAGCTTCTGACCAGATCATTGACCACAACATAACTGAGTCACCATAGATGGTTCGTTCAGTAAAATTTGTGTCCAGGAGAAAATGAACACACCACACAGCCTCCCAGTTGTCTGCCATGAATGAAACAGCTGCCTGCTTCCTCTGATAGCTGCACTGTTTCATTCATGGCAGATACAGGTGGGAGGCTGCACTTCCTAGTTCTATTAGTGCCCTTCCTCCTCAAAGAAGATTAACTACCCTTCTTTAGCTTCCATGATATTAATCTCTGAAAATTATTCCTGTAGCAAGAACCAGATTGCAAAAGGCAATCTTTCAAATGAGCACTTGATTCGTAAGTCAAGAGACTTTGGTTTATTAATATAAACTAGAGATGTCACTGAAATTTGCTGGGCTCCAACCCAGTATGGAGATGCTTCATTAACCATTTTTAATGGGCAAATCCTACATCTCACCTCCTGCTTATTAAGGTAGCCCTAAAGACATCTCCGGTTGTTTCACTGTGAAAGTGGTGTTTTCATTTTCTCCCAGAAACAAATCTTGCTGAATGAACCATCTATGGGGACTCAGTAATGTTGTGGTCAATGATGTGGTCAGAAGCTGGAGTCAATTTTGTTCATATTGCTTGTTTTAGACTGTTGTCCTCATGGCTCTTGCCCTCCAGTCACAGAACATTGTCTTTAATGGACATTCTGGCTTGCGCTACAAGTAAGATTGGTATGGTACACCGATGGTTTGATTCTGAGAAGGGGGAAGAGAATGCCAAGCTTTTACAGAAAAGATACTTGACACCTGCATAGAAAGTGCAAGAACTCAAACAATGCCACCTTGATTGTGTTAAGTATAAAGTGTTAGAATACTTCAATGAAGTGTACCCCAAGACTCCTAGAAACTCTTGGTTCCTGATCTTGCCTACCTGAAAGTGCTGACAGCCAGACACCTGACTTGTGTTCAGGGTTTTTATTTTTATAATTGTCTGTCTATGATTTATCCACCTAATGCCTAATAGCACTTCAAAAATTGGCCACTGGGCATTATTCGTGGTTCTAATATATATGGGTATATTAGTCTCCACAAGAACAGGAGGTGTCTTTTTTAAACAAGCAAAAAAAACCATATGCTTAGCAATCTTGTGGTGAAAAAATGTAGATTCATCTCTATAAAAGATATTGGGGTTCCAATCAATCTAAACCAGGAAACAACCACATTCTGACAGCAGTTTCTTGCTGTTTTCCCCCCCAAATGGGCATATTATCAATTTTCAACTTCTACTGATTAGGGGCTTCATGTGGCCACATTTTCTACTGTTTTTCCTCCTGCAAGTGGCAGGAGAGGTGGAACCATATTGTTGCTGCAATTTAATGCTATTTTGTATATTGCTTGGCTAAATAAATTCTGTATCAAACAAACAATCTCTAGCTAATAAGTCAGTGGGGGGGGAGATCTAGGAGTATCTGTGATGAAGTAAGAGGAAACCTTGTCAAGGTGTCCATAAGCTTGCTCTCTTTCCAGCCTGACCTTTCTCTGTCTCACCATTCCTTGGGAATATCTATGTTCTATAGGAGTGTTATGAATGTGTATCGATCAAAAACTTTTCTACATCCAATAAAGCACCATTGTTGAATACATTTTCTCGTATCATGTACCATCCCTTGCTACATGTTATGAAGAGTGATGGGTGGTTGATTTGTTCTGCTGACAGGTGATGCTGACTAAAAGGAGAAAAGAATCTAGGGCCTTCACCAATTGTTGCCCTGAAACTGCCCTGCTTTAAATCTGTAAGGACAGCATAACTGGCATCATTGCTGAGGTACATTATAGTCCATGGAAGTAGTGCAATTTATGTTCATATACTTTTCTGCCAACTCAAGGATGAAAAGAATGCACATTAATACAGCTATGAGTAAGTGCCCTTAAGCAAACCTGGATCATTTATAATACTTGTCTTAAAAGCATACTTTTCCTGCACAGATTAAAAGCCAAGGTGGAAAGGATACCATCCAGCTCTAATGTCAACAATGTAAAAAGAATAGGGATCAACTTTATTAATATTGTTTCCTGCTGGGAGGATGCAATATAACTGATATTAAATTAATGCACAAAATTGTTTTAGATGACCAAAAGCTGAGAATGGTAGTTAACTAAAGGTCAACCTCTTATTTTAACAATGTAATTATTGACCTTATTTCTTCCTGTTTTACCGAAAAGAATCATGGTGGCACTATCTGGATTTGATTGATTTATTGACTGATTGATATGCCATCAAGTCAAAATTGACTCTTAGTAACCACATAGATCTCATCTAGGATGATTATTTGGATTTGGATGGATAGGAGGTGTGATAGAACCAGTTGAAGCCCTTGCCCTTTAGTGTTGCCCCACTTGCGATTGGAAACCTTGTCACTGAAATTTTCATTGTCAAAAAATAATTCATATGTCTTCATAAATTAAAAATGTCCATGAAGAATTCTAGTATATTTGTTGAGTAAATATACTTCTGCATATCTGTAAAAGTCATTCTTTCTTTCTTTCTTTGTTAATTATTATGGGGTCATACTATTGTTTTAGCTGCAAGAAGGTATTTTTTCTACTTTATCATTTAAAGGCAACATGGTGGCTCAGTGGTTAAGACTCTGGATTTATTATCTGGAAAGCCAGTATCTCCAGTTTGAGATCTGAGCACCACGTGAAGGGGTGAGTTCCTGTACTCACCCCAGTCCCAGCAGTTCAAAACCATGTAAATGTGAATAGATAAATAGGTACCACTTTGGTGTGAAGTTAACAGCAATTTGTGATGTCATGCTGACCATGTGATCATGGAAAAGTCTTTGGACACTGCTGTCTCAATGGCTTTAAAACAGAGGTGAACACTGCCACATATAGCAGCAATGACTAATGGAGTAAAATCCTTACCTTATCTTACTATCATTTAAGAAGAATGCCTTTCTTTCATCTCACCACATAATATATATTTTCTCTTTTCATTACTATATGCTGTCCCTTCTTTCCTGATTATGCATCAAATATTTATCTAATGTGACTTTGCACATCTACTAATCTTTTTCTTATTCTGTTGCTCATCAGTTTCTTTACACCCTACTTGTTTCTCAATGTCATTCCCTTTCCTACACCCTTTCAATTTTTATGGCCTATGGACCACACACATAATTGCATTTGTTGTTCCATTGTTTTCCCATTATTATAAGGACCATAAAGATGTAATCAACCAACCATCTAAAATAAACAATGCCTTGGCTCACCTAAATCTTTGAGTTGTTTACATATTCAAGATGTGAAATTACTTTGGGTGATTCTGAGTTGAAGGTGAGTCAACAATTCAAAGAGAACTCTCTTGACTCACTTCTTATTCCTTTCATTTTACTTTGAGAATAGCCCTCTTGAATTTGGATTAGACACAAATGTTTCCAAAGATCTAGATCTACATTCAAGACCCTAAAGGCTCCAGAACAATGAGTTTCAGTTTAATACAGCAATAACAGTGTAGTGCTAAAATTTCCCACTTAGGTAGCAGTGATCTTGAGTGAACTTGAAAAAAAGTTAATTAAACTTGGTTCAGAAGTGAATGGGAGACCTTTTAGTTCTCTTCTTTCTAGACTAGAAAACTTCATCTTAAAATGTTTGATTATGTGCCATCAAGTTGATGTCAACTTTTAGTGACCTCATAGACAGACCTTAAAATGCTTACTTTTAATACAGGTAAACCAATTTCAGGCAATAGATTTAAATTATATTATTAGGCTGATCTTATATTGATACTAATTTTATTGCTGCATGAAAACAATACACACAGATACTTATATCAAAACAATAAGGTACATACACACAACTTGATAGACAGACAAGTTAAACAGACAGAGAGACATTTTATTTTATTTTGTTATTAGATGTTAAATTATAGCCTTTACTGTAGTTTTGGAAGTTTCTACGTACTTTTCATTACAACCTAAAAGACAAATATAAATGTAAATAAATAAGATTGCCTTCCTAGTCTATTTATTTGGGAATAATACAAATTGAACATTTTAGAATTCATGTCTTTTCATGGTAATTCATGGTAAATTATTAATTTCAATTTATCTTTTAAAAAGAAAAAATCTCAAATACTTTTCTATTGCTGAGGAAATTTGGATATTCTGGTAAATTTATGTGCAAATTTAAATTTGCCCATGCAACTTTCTAGTGAAGACCAAAGTGTCTCATGTCCAAATAAGCCTTTTTTGCTCATCTAGATAGATAGTGGTGTTGCACTTCATAATTATAAGTTGCCTTTGTCTGGTAACAAACTATTATAAGAAGAAGAGCTTTAAAGCTTAGTGGGTCCCCCCCCCAGTTTTCAGTGACCTTAATGAAAGAAGAATTAAAGTACAAAACATATTGGAACAGAGCAGTGTGTCTCAATCTTGGCAGCTTTAAGATGTCTGCCAAAGGAATTTTGGGAGCTGAAGTTTGGACATCTTAAAGTTGCTAAGATTAAGATACACTAGAATTGAGGAATTAAAGCATGGAATAAGCACAAATTAGAATCAAACAATAAGTTTATGTTGTTTCCAATTATGAGAAACATAACAAAATAATCTCAAAAGAGTGAATGACCAGTACTAGACAGAAATTGTGAGTTTGGGGAGAGAAAGAATGCATTACTTTATACAACCATCTGTATCTTATGGTGCTCTGTTACTCCATGTTTTGGCTAACTTTATTCAGTGAAAGACTAGGGAATTATGAGCAAACTACTTTAGCTTCTTTCGATCATGCCTAGAAGTACAGAAGGGTGTCATCATGATATCACTGATGTGAATGGGATTGAGAATGTTAGAGTCATTCTTTCTCTTTAGGAGTGGAGATACTTTGGGTGAGATCAAACACGGAATAACATAAAGCATTGCCTTTCATTTATTTCCTATAATGTCCTCCAATACTGATCTCCAAAAAGCAACCAAATTTTACTTTTGATTTCAAACTTCCTTTGGAAGTTTCAACCCAACTGATTTATAGGAATGTAGTGGCCAAATTACAGTTGCCCTCACTTAACAACTATAATTGGGACCAGCAGCTCCATCGCTAAGTGGCATTGTCATTAATCAGACATGTGACCACAATGAACTTATGACATCACTTCCATTGCAATTGTGATGACATATGACTATGACTTGTGATTTTATTTCCATTTTCTCTATTGATCCTGTTTATCAGAAGAAAGCTGTAAAGCATGCAAAAGGCAATCACATGACTATATGCTCACTGCAATGGTTGTTAGTGTGTGACTGTTACTTTTTAAGTTGCTTCATAACTTTGACCAGTCACTAAACAGAGCAGTTGTTATGCAAAAACTACCTAAAGAATGGTGAGAACCACATGTTGCCTGCTGATCCTTTGCTTCAAGGTATCATTAAGTAATAGAAAGGGTGATTTAATAAATTTTACTAGTTTAAAAATAGAAAATATAGATTAAAAAACAGGGGCTCTTATACACCAAGAGATGATTAAAAATAACAAAGGGAACATACAGTTCTCACAAGGTTAAGTTCCAAATAGCATTGTCATTCAAGAAGCAGTACTGGAGTGGTGCTAGTTTAATTATTTCTAACACCCACTTAGTCCTCAGACTAAGTCAGAAATATCCAATCAAGGAAAGCCTCTCTGCTATTGCCACTTAGTTCTAGCTAGCAAGTTCATTTCCTACTATATGTTGTAATGAAAATATGAAACTAGTTGACAGGTGAGACAGAATGTGACTCCAGAAACGCAGCATGTTCATTTGTTCCTCAAATTCCTGAAATAAATTGAACAGGCATACATTATGATGCCCATAGTTTTACTGGCTTGCTATGGCAGTTTTGACCTCTGTTTCATGCCTTCTGAGTGCCACGCTCTACAACATCTCCCAAGAGCCATTCTAGGTGAAGCTTATATGATTTTCTGTGACAGATGGTGCAGCAGGGCATGAAAGCATCTGTTCCTAGGTGTGCCTTTAGAGATAATCTTCAAAGCATTTGTAGGCAGTAAGTTGCTAAATGAGAACAAAACTTTGTAGGCATGTTCAGATCAACTATGTTAATGTTTGTTTTCAAAAATCTTAAACTATGCTGTTGTAACCAAAGATTGATCAAGATTTCCCCCAGTAAATGTGGATCCTCAGTTTGGACTCAGTACAAAGAGTCTGTACTGGTTTATTAGTTACATAAAATATAAAATTCCGAAGACCTTTATATTTATGGAATGTAGATGTAGCTACTAAAACACAAAGCAGCAAACAGTGAGCTGAAGACAAAAAATTTAAAAGTGAGGACTATATTTGGTTTTCCACATGCAACTAGCATGAAAATATCAGCAACATATCTAATTTTCTGATTAGTATTCTACCTGAATGTATGCTAACCTTGCTTTAATGGACTTCAGATACAATGGAATTTCACCCCAGTTTATCAGTTATTAAGATATCAGCTGGTTTTTGTTTTGTTTTTTTGTATGTCCAGTGTACCATCTTTTTCCATATCATTCTTGTAGCCTTTCATTTTTTAAATCCTCTTTCAAATGAGACTCAATCTTGTTAGGTAAAAATTGTTCCTTTTCCATAACATCTTTTAAACACAGCCAATCTACAATAGCAGAGATTTTTTGAAATTAACTTTGGGGTCCTTTGTTCACAAATATCCTTCAATACATCCATGTTAAAGTATTTTGCTTCATTCTATGTTAGTAAGTTGAATTTAATTGTTTCCTTTAATTCTAATCTTTAATTCCTTCTGGTTCCCTCTAGCATCCAACCTTCAAACTTCCACACTGCTATGTTGTTGTCTTTTTTTTAAAAAAAAAAACCATTTTCATGAGAAGGATTAAAATCTGGACCCTTAGTTCATTTGAAATTTTCCAAAATCAATGTTTCGATCACCCTTTTGCATTTTACTCCAAAATAAATTTTTAAAAACCCTTAAAACCTGTATTTAATACTTTTTTCACTAAAGATTGAAGGAAATTCCCTTGGTGCTGTAAAAGTTTCTATTGTGAAGGTTCCTAATAGCAAAAAAAGTAGTTAAAAGAAGCAATTTCTGAAAGTAATTAAGAAATGAGGCTTGACAAACTTTATGCCCTTATAGACTACATTGCACTACACTTTAGTTCCTGCATTTTATTCACAAGACTTTACTCCAGCTGCGTGGAGTACATGTGGGCAATCTCACAATCTCTCCTTTCCTGGTTTTGCCAGCCAAAGTTCACCATCTGGCCATTGATCTCCATTGCATACCATCCCCCACTCCTTTAGTTCACTGTGATTCCTCTCTGGAAGTGAGGGTTCTATTTTTCATGCAAACACTGAATAAATATAAGTACTTCTCTAGTTAATAAAATATTGAGCGGTCCAGATGCTCCCTGAGCTTGGTTGTTTTCTTGCAGATATTTCATTACCCAAACTAGGTAACATCATCAGGACTAGCACTGATGATGCCACTTAGTTTGGGTAATAAAACCTCTGCAAGAAAGGAATCAAGCACCAAAGACCTCTCATTTCAACTGTGAGCTGCAAATAATCTTCCTTATTGGTAATCAAATACTGTTTCTTCCCATTCATATCAAGGAAGTTATTTTTATTTTCTATCAAAAAGCCAGGTGTTTTTTTCTGTCAAGGTATTTCAAACAGAAAATAAGAATGTTTTTATATAAGCCTCACGTAGATTCCATCATGCTTAGCCTCAATTTACTCAAAATCTATAAAATATGGCAAAGGGTTAATCTTACCTTCTTCTGCTACATATAGATTTTATACACAAAGAACTTTGTCTGCAATGGTCTAGGTTTATACACTAATATAGAACTAGTATTTTTCTTAACAACCAGGCACTAATTTTTCCTGGTTATTCAAAATCCCTTTCTAAGAATCAGAGGTTGACCACAGAGGCCAATGTATACTTTTGCCTTGCACAGTTGGAGAATATTATTGCTTCATTTTAAAAAACCCCACATAGCAGGTAAACATAATAATTAAGAGCAGGGAAAGGTCATAATATAAACATTCAGTCTTCAGTGCTTATTTACAGAGTGCAGGATTTACTTGTGAAGGCTGAATCTTATAATATTAATTCGTGGCAATTGATGAAACTGTTTCTCTCGCAGTTTTAGATTCTTCAGTCTTCCACTGATTTAAATCTTTTGGTTTACCCTTCTCCTATATATATATGTTTCAATATATATAAGTTTCTCATGGCCTTCCAACTGTTTCAAGTATTTGTATAATAAGCAGCTGAAATTACCTTGATCCATTATAAGAATTCTAGAAATTCCCATAAGAAAATCAATCAAGCACAAATGTGGAGGAAAAAAAAGAAGAATCAGTTTATGACAACACTCCTAAAATTCCATGTAGTGGTAGAAGTTATCTGACTGCCTTTCTCTTCATGTTTCCCATGTTTTATGTGAGCGCTACATATATTGTTGATATAGTCGTCAATCTTAAGACTAGAGAATCATCTGAGCTGCCCAGAAGTATATTACTTTCTCAAATATTCAAAATGTGCACCTCTACAGAGTGTTGCCTCTATGATATTATTCTAGCTGCTCCCTCATTCCAACTTGTTCATACTGGATGGAATATCACAATTGTATTACTATGTTCTAATCACTAGACATTATGAAGGAAAGAATTCTGTATAAAAAAGACTGAATCAATCCATTTATTTTCCCTGTTGATTTTTATGTACTCATGATATGTGCAATTAAAAACATCTGTACAAAAATGGTTACATAAATATGTATTGTGAACATATTTTCTCACAAAGTATGCATAGATTTATTTCTAGAAGTGCTTTATCCTAAAATCTGCATTTCAAGCTTTGGAAGAATTTGCAAAACTGAAGGAAAAACATGTTTCCATGTGCACAATGGGCCAGAATTTAACAATTGGGTAAATCTGCATTGGAATTCCTAAAGACTGAATTCCCTAAATGTTTCTAGTTCTAAAATAATAGATAACTACAGAAAAATAGTCCATATGGTCCTTGGCATATTTCATGATTTAAAACATCTGGAGGATTCATCTTAAGTCTCAGTTGATGGCATACCGATTAAATTGATAGATAACTGAATCAAAACTCAAACTCAGTGAATGTTCCCCAATCATTTTTCATCCAAGCTGTAATGAAATATCAAATGGGGAATCACAAGATTTAGTGTCATCTTTCACATTTCTATTATTGTCTATAATCAATAATATTGATTATTATCAAGCTTACAGATGAACAGAACTAGATGAGATAACTAAGGCCTTAGAAGAGAGAAAGAGACTTCAAAATGATGCTCCTAGGTTAGAGGAATTGGCTGGAATAAAACAGGATGCCCTTGAGTCAGACATATGGATACATCTATACAGTTGTCTTGACAACAGAATGGAACTGATTTTCAGTTGCTTTCTTAATTTCCCAGCCTAATCTATGGCTCTGTGGTTCCCTAGTGGAATCCTATCCAAGTACTAATCAAGCCCAATCCTGCTTAGTTTCTGACCCATCAAGGTCAGCCAGGTGATTCCCACCAGCAGAGATGCTAAAAAAAATACAGAATGAAATTTAGCAGAGATGAATATAACATTCTTTGTTTACTAAGCAAAAATTAAATTGACCAATACAAGATTTTGAATTTACCTAGCTTTGTAAAACGTACCTGAGAAAGATATCTTTAAATAGTAGTAGATTTTAAACTGAATATAAATCAGCAACATAGTACAGGTGCAAAAGAAATACAATTTTAGAAAGCATCAACAGATCTATAGTTTCCCAATCATGGAAATAATAGTTATACATTATTAATTGCATCAGCCAGACCAACTGATGTGTTTGATAAGTTCCTGGGTGGGAACTGGACAGATCACAGATAGGTTTTAAGTGAAGCGGAGAAAGTCCTCAGCCTGAATTCTAGCCTCCCTTGTCCTCACTTTTAGCTACCCTAAATTAGATTCACTTGATTGCTAGTCATTTTTTCAATCTTTTCAGTCAAGTGTTACTTGCCTCTATCCTGAGATGCTACAAGGACTTTAACATTTTTCAGTCTTCGGCTGACAGGGAGAAAGTTTGTTAACAGCTTCCAGTTGACTGTGGAATTGCTTGGAGGACTTGGTGTGCTTCCTAGTACTACTCAACTCAGCTTTCCATTGTTCATGCACTGGAATCCACACTCTGGTCTCTATTACAAGTTGCACCAAATTTACATATGTTATCAATTTGCATAGCTTTTACTTCTTGGGTGAAAAACTATAATAGTAGTGTGGGCTTCCCAAAGTTTATTAGAAGGTTTATTAGTTTGTTAGTTTATTAGACTATTAGGTAGCATTTTTTCTTTCCTAATGGTTCTTTTAAAAGCAAGCCTTCTAAAAAGTTATCAAATCTACAGAAAGTTTTTGCTCAGATTATTCTTGTGGTTGGATGGATTTTCAGCTGCTAGCAAAGAGGAAGTATTGTTCTGGGTTCCAGTACAAAACAATAGTCATTTTACTTCTTTTCAGTTATAAAACTGTCCAAATCAAATGGGATGTAAAAGATGGAACCAAAATTTCATTTCTCAGTGCAGAAGAAAAGTGCTTCTGATACTGTATGTTATTAAAAAAGAAACAGTACCAGTTCAGCTGTCTCAGTGTCCTATAGCAAGTACATTATTTGAAAAAATGTGGTACAAAGGGAGAATTCTTTATTTCAGCTCCATGTAGTGATGAATGGGTCAGCTTGTTTGGGTTAATGTTAGCCTTACACATGTTATGTCTGCATAGAAAATGTCTCCAAGGCTTAGAATTTTATATTATTGGGATGAAAAAATCAGGAGGCTGGTAGCATCTTTTCCAACTAACAAATTTTATTAAAAGGCATAAGTTTTAATAATCTGATGAAGTGACCTGCAGTTCTGGTTTTTTTCCACCATAGACAATGTAGCTCTCTTCCTACTGTGTCAGCCTATGTCAATGAAAAATATTGATGGAAAGAACCATTTTCTATTGTGCAAAATCATGGAGTGAATTTCAGTATATTGTACTAAGTGGTATTCCATAGCCAACTATAGATAATATCTCACACAGTGCTTCGTTAGATCTTACTATGGATGTCTCATAGCAATGTGGAAATTTCCCTAACTCAGATCACTTTAAGTGTCAAATATATCAATAGACAAATTATTTCTGAAATAATTACAATGTCCCCAGTTTTCAATAGCAATCATAATGTAATATATTTTAGAAAACTGAGATAGTTTACATGGTATCAACAAAAATAGATGGTTATATTTAATCATAATATTATAGGAAAATTATACAAAGATTTTTAAACTGTAAAATAAAGCTTTTTTTTAATGTCATGACAAATCCCCAGACCAATCTTATAGGTTCTCCGTTGCCACCTGGTGGTTGATTATATAACATGTATTAATACATATATGTAGTTAGATGACTCAATTATATCTTTCTCCAGATTGTTAATGCTATTCAACTCTATGGAGAACTTCAATCCTTTGAATATTCATTGTTCAGAACAAAACTGCAGGAATTCAGTCATTTAATCTGCACACAGCCTAACCTGAATCCTAGACAATACCATTTAAAAGTTTATCAGTCCAAAAATGAAACACAGTTAAATGGAATAATGGTTAGAAAGCTGGAAAAACATGACCAGAATCTAGCTTCAGTATAGATGAATGTTTTCAACTTCCACCACAATAGCATAAAGAGGAATAGTCAGACTTTATGGCTGAATAGATGTTTTTAACTGCTCCTTCATGTAAGATTAAACAAATGGCTGTTTTGTTTTTCTTATATCAAGGGTATCCAATCTTGGCAAATTTAAGACTTGTGGATTTCAACCTGTAGAATTCTGGGAGTTGAAGCCCACCAGATTTAAACTTTCCAAGGTTGGATACCCCTGATCTAGATCATCTTGATCCCTTGTGAGAATAATACCACTTCACTGACAATACCAGACAAAAGACAAAGAGCGATACAGATACCTTTGCATAAAAATGAATGAGCTATCTTCACATAATGTCCTCTTTCGATTTACTTGGCTCAGACTTATGCCATTCTGCACCCAGCTGGTGATTTGGCAATAAAATAATATCTAAATTTAACAGGCCAACAAAAGAAATTAGGAGAAGGGGTCAGAAGAGGAGAAAGAGAAAGAAACTAAATTACATGTGTTTATAAAACCTGACTGTACATTTGATCTGACTTGTACTTTTGTTTGTATGTATAATTATAAAATTAAAATGACTGCAAGAGACATTTGTACCTTGGCTTGCAAAGCTTGATTAAAAAAAACCTTTAATTAAGTTGAACTCTTGGAGAACATGTTTTCCAATTTGGCAACAAAAAGCTGATGTGGCGAAGAAGATCCACCCACCCATCCATCCATCCATTCATCATCATCCATATACTTTCAAAATTGCTTTGGAATTTTGTATGATTGTCTTGCACAGTTTTAAAACTATGAGATAAGATGTTAATGATCATAACCAATAAGAAATAGGTAAGGGAAAGAAAATTACCCATTTAGAGGAATAATTTCACTGTGAATGCCAGAAAGCAGATTTAAGGCTAGAATATCTAGATAACAGATATGAACATATCAGCAATTATAAAAATCCTGGATACAGTTTTTCCAATATACTCATGGAATACTTTCCTACATCACCAATTTTGTGAATGTATTATACAGTATTGCCCTTTAAATCACTGTTATCTATCGTATGTCTTATTAAGTCCTCAACTGAAGATTAGCCTGGTTTCAGTTAATAATTCTAATATAATTTCAGCCCAGTTTTCTTTAGCTCCCTGTGGAATAACACTATTCGGATGATCAGATATATTTGTATGCAACAGATACACTAATCGAAGATTTGCAGCCCAGACATAACTAGAACCAAATCCTGATAAATAGAAGAATGCTTGGTTCTAAGTAAAGATGCATAGGACATCAAGTAAAGATGCATAGGACATCAAGATGATTGTCCTTTTCCTGCTTGAAAGTGCTGAAAATATGAGAGGTGAACTCACTAGTTTCTTCCCATAAAAAACTAAACTAAGACAGCTCAGTCGATTGATTAAGCACATTGATAACATACTATGTCAGAGTGATGGCATGGCAGAGAATTGGTGTGGAGTGGATAGCGTAGATATGGAATTCTTTCCACAATCAACAACTTATTTGCTAAGATAGTTTGTGCCAAGCATTCATGGTCTGACTACATGACTCATTGTGATTTCCAACTTAGTAAACCCAAAACAATTCTCCTTCCCTCCCGTCCCTTCATGGCATTTCATGACAAAAGACAGAGTACAGTACTATTACTTTATTTTGGTTACTGTTTTTGTTTCTCTACAATTGTCTCATTGGTGGTTTTGTAGTACATTGAATATCAGTAAAACAATAAACCAGAGTTTTGTGAAGGTTCAAAATGAGAGCATAGAAAGGTTATGACCCCTTTCTGTTTTAATCTTGAGAAATTGAAATCTATTCCATACTACCAGCTTTCTCTTGGGATTCAGAATTCAGGCAAAACCTATGTATTTTTTTTCCAGTGGATATAGAAGGCTTAGGTTGTTTATGAATTTT
This sequence comes from Protobothrops mucrosquamatus, assembly GCF_001527695.2. Classification (NCBI taxonomy): domain Eukaryota; kingdom Metazoa; phylum Chordata; class Lepidosauria; order Squamata; family Viperidae; genus Protobothrops; species Protobothrops mucrosquamatus. Next base: position 342,423 of record NW_015386490.1, read on the forward strand.
GTTGGATGCCAGCCAGTAATAGTTGCTTTACATTATACTCCAGCCAAATTCAATTGCCCCTTATCCTAATAGCAATACAATGAAGTAAATTCATTTTCAGACCTTGGAGAGAATGAGAACCCTTTTTCTTAGGAAGATTTGAGATATAATCAGTCCTGTTGCATGACAAAGAATCTACCTTGAGTGGAAAAAGTATTGCATGAGGAAGGGAAAAGATTCTGAATTCAGTACCTGCATTCCCAATTTAAAATTTCAAGTAGTAGATTTTTATTTTTATTTTTAAAAAAAAAATCTTCTGCTTCAGATGCTGGAGAATATTAGAGAAGATGGCCCCGATGAAGTGGATAGGGTCCTCGATGCCTGTCAGTGCCACCAACTGTCAGTTAGATCCTTGTCCCTCCTGGATGGCGAAAGCCTTTAGGATGGTGACTAGCAGGTGGGTCCAGGCAGTGATTAATACATCACTACAGGAAGGGACATATCCGGAGGTCTTTAAGGGAGTCATGGTTTGCCCCCTTCTTAGAAAACCATGACTGGTTCCCACCTATCTGGACAACTTTCATCCAGTTTTCAACCTCCCCTTTTGGGGGAAGGTTGTGGAAAAGGTGGTGGCCTGGCAGTTTCATAGGGTCCTGATGAAACAAATTAACTGCACTCCTTTCAGTCAGGATTCAGGTCTGATTATGGAATGGAAATGGCATTGGTAGAGCTTGTTGATGATTGGGGGTTGTACAATCATTCTTTCAGCTTGCAGCTTTCGAAACCATCAACCATGGTATTCTTTTGGGTCAGCTACAGCTCACTTAACAAATGTTTCACTTAGAAACAGAACTTTTGGCTCAATTGTGGTCATATGTTGAGGACTACCTGCATGTATATGTAAACACATACACACACACACACACACACACACACATCTTTTATATTTGTAAGCCACTCAAGTTACCCTGTGATAAGATGGGCAGCCAATAAATATTCTAAATAAATAAAATAAGTGATTAGTTATTTGAGCCAGTATAAAACTATTTCCTAAGCCACTGTAGTTGCAAGAAATTTCCATTCATACATCTCTTTCCCCGATAACTATCATATCTAGATGTTTTAATAGGCACTATTATTTTAATTTAAGTAAGTTGCAATCAAACCATTATTTAACGAAGTTAAATAGTAACATGATAGATAGCTACCAAGTGATTCAATAAATAATTTCTAATTAACAGTCATAAAATTAACACAGGAAAAAATGGTACTATGGAATCTAAATTAAATTATAGCATACTTAAGGCACTTATCCATTAAATGCTATGTGTTAATGAAAAATATGCTATAGCACTTTTTTTTAAATTTAATGAGGAACAGCTATTTAAGGAATTAAATAAATCAAGTTAGCAGACTGCATTGGTCCTGTCAGAATCATATCATCCCACTGATGATATGTGCTAATTATGCACTGTGTTACGTTTCGGCAAATAAATGAAGGTTAATGCTAATGTTATAAATAAAGCTCTTAAGTTATTTAACTAACAAGTAAGTAGGACCAATAACTTCTTCTAGGTTTTATTCTGAATGTATTAAATGTCTTCTAGAACAGGAAGTGGGATATAAACTAAAGCCATCATTATTGTTATTTTGGGATTTTATAGTCACCCTACTATCAGGCTCGCACTCCCAAACAAATAAAGGTTCTTTAGTTTTCTTTATATAGCATTACATAGCATTCAGTCAGAGAAGTTTGCATTTTTATTACAAGGTAAAAGTAACCAGTTCTTCTCAAATTTAGTCAAATATTTTTTGTTTCTATACTTTTTACCGCTGCCTGTAAAAACTTGGACCCAAGGAACACACGTCATTTTGACCTGATTTCATTGGTCCTCAACTCTCTTATAAACGTCTTTAGTAGGAAGCAATCAAACANGGGGGGGGGGAAGAGTTGTCAGATAGAAAAAAAAATTGCAAGAAAAACAGTGTTCCAAAAAAGAAGATATCCAGATCCCTGTTAAATGCAATGCAATCTCAAATAATTATGGCATAGGAATGCAGGTCTTGGCAGAAAAAAAAATGTTTTCTATCTCTACAGCATAGAGTCAATATGATGATATCCATACGGTCTATAGAAATGTCCCAAATCACAACACTTTCAAAGTCATCATTTATAAACGTCTACCAATCTCCTTGAGATTGTTTTTCATTTTATTTTCTAAAGTTTACATGGTCCCCAAATCTTTCAGTTAGTTAAAAATTCCTCCCTTTCCTTGATATCTTATACTAAATTATATCTGAAACTGGGATCTACTGGTTAAATGAACACTATATTTCTTCAAATTTCGTTGTCTAAGTGTGGCAAATAGCCTCTATTTTTCTCAGAACTCACAAGCCCAGCAAAACAAGGGGCTTACATGTTTCAGATTTCATTTCATTTTTGCTGGATTTAAAATGTCAAGCTTGGTTTATAATGATCAAGTCCACACAGTGAAATTTTGAAAGCAAATTTTAATTAGGTAGACCAAATGGGTAACAGATAAACCACATGAATGGCTATGTACTCTATTATGCTTACATATACTGTATTATCCATACACCATAGCATGCAAAATCCAGCCAATTCATGATTGATCTTGAAAGCATGAATAGATCAGCCCCAGCATCAGAAGGATGTTGGCCAACACAGACTTCCTCTATGATGAGGTTACTGCTTACGATTCAGTAATGCTCATCTGAATTTCAGTTCTTCAACCCTCAAAAGACCAGTTTGTTGAATGTGACATCCAGACTGAAACAAATGACTTGATTACCGGCATATTCAAATTGAAACAGGGCTGACTTGATTATCCTGACAGTCCTTGCTATATATGTCACTCTGCATCACAGCTAAAAACAAAACATAACATCCTTAGTTCAGAAAGAAGCTGATGCTCATTGAGGGAAATGGCCATTTGCTGATGCAGTAGGCACCCTAACAGCACAAGCCACAAACCACTTCTGTCAGCGTATGGCCACTTAAAACATCTAAGTACCACCAATGTCAAGAGAACAGCTTTGCCAGCCAATTAATCCAAGGGGATTTGGACTAATGCCAATGAATGTCCAGTTTGATGGGCCATCCTTCTGTACTAGCAATTAAAAAATGATATCGTGCACAGCATGGGTGCAGAGAATTTCCCCAATGTGCCTCTTGCTAAACATAAGACCAGTGGGGTTGCCTGGGTTGTTATTTGCCTAGCACAGATTGAAAATATAAAGGTTCTTTTCAGTCGAACACTCTGACAAGCTAAGCCAAGCCAAGCTTGGGGCTCAGGCTTGCGTGCTACTCCATCTCTGCCAAGTTTTTTGAAGTTAGTGGCTTGGTGCCAAGGTGTCATTTTTCATAAGGAAGGCACAATATCCAGCAGCCTGGTTTAGAGAGAATAAAATTGCCATCTGCAGTCACTCTAGTCTGATCTATAAAGGCTTCTTTAGTTGCTTCTCTGCTTGTGAAGAAGGTCTGTTTGAATCTTTCATCTCAATTCTTGCCACTTTCAGGAACCCAGTTGCCATCCCCCAGTCTTGGCATTAAAAGGGGATTGCAAGGCATAATTATATATCTTCTGTTAGTGATTTAAAAGCACTTTCTCTTTTTCATATGCTCAGCCAATATTGCATGGCATTAAAAATGTCTTGCTTTTTTCCTTCATACAAAACTGGATCACTTGGTGAAATATAGGAAAAGTAGCTAGTGAAAAAACAGCATTGAATTTACTTCATTATACTTCAAGAGCCTTGTGCCTTTTTGGCAATACTTTTCCCTGCCTCTTAAAATATACAAGATTAATACTCAAAAACTAAATATTTAATCACAGCGAAAGTGTTTTCCAACAATTAATCCACACAAACATACAGAAGAATGATTGAAGAATGATATTTATTTATATGAAAATAATCCAGTAGATATTCTCAGACAAAGAGCTAAATCAAAACTTAATTACTTATTGAAATAAGAATACAGTTCTCAATAATTGAAAGTACTAAAAGATGGGTTAAAACAACATTGGGAGAGACTCTACTTAAGCCTAAATTTCGATATATTTAAAATACAGTTTACTCAAACAGTTTCCTTTACTGAACAAACCAATGGAATCATTGTTTCCTTAAATTGCTCTTTGTATCCTTAACTAAGCATAGAACAAATTTGTACTATAATGATAATAAAAAGTACTATGAAAAAAGCTTCAGTGGCACACAGAAATTCTTCAATGTAATATTAACATACCTAAGGATGTTTTTAGATATGTTAGCCGAGAGCTTGCATTTCCCGTGGGCAATCTAGATGGCTATCCTTCATTTTCTGTTATATCACCACCTGCAAACCAGGCATGCAATGGCATCGGTATATCTATGGAGATTCTCAGTCATCCAGGTCATAATTATCCCTAAGGTGCTTTTTCAAGATGCAACTGGACTTTCTTGTTTTTCTTTGAAGACATTTCACTCCTCATCCCAAAAAACTTCTTCAGCTCTGACTGGATGGTGGGGAATGGACTGATTTATACTCCTTGCAGACAGCTGGTCATTTGCATCTTTTAGAGAGTCATTGAGGCCACCTGGAGATTTAACTGTGTCATCAGGGTCACCTGAGTAGTGCAAAGAGTAGTGGAAGGAGTATAAATCCTTCCATTCACTACCATCCAGTCAGAGCTGAAGAAGTTTCTTGGATGAGAAGTGAAACATCTTCAAAGAAAAACAAGAAAGTTCAGTTGCCTCGTGAAACAGCACCTTTGGGAATGGCACTTGTATTTTTGAAAATATAAATAACTGAAAGTTTGCTGAACCCAATCTTGACCAGAAGAAAAAGCCTCCTATGAAATTATGAAATATGAATTAACATCTTATTCTGAAGGCAAGGAGAATCCAACAGCACTAAATTCTAATTAAATTTCACTCAGGGCAGGAATAAAAGCTAAAACAGTCATGGAAGACCTAATCCATTTGGATGAAATATAAGTGATAGTCTGGTCTGGAAGATCTAATTATCATGATCCTAGACATTATGTCAAAGTCAGTGTAGACTGAATAAGGAAAGGTGGGATCCTGGTCACCCTTCAGTTGTAGCGCTATGTAGTTCTGAGTACTCTGGCTTAATCTAGGCTGCAAGTTGCACTGAAAATCAGATTTAAGATGCTGTTTTTGCCCTTGGGATTGTGCAGACATAGAGAAAAAGGGACATAAGGCATTCAGTCAGCAGATTGTATGTTTATGTAAACAATGTCTTACAGATACTTTGTAAGTATTTGGAGTGAAGACCCTAAATTCTGTCACTTGTCAACAAGAAAATAAACATAACATATAGGAAGAAAAATGTTAAAATGGGAGACAGAGAACTCGAAAATCTTCAGAATTTCTTTTTTTAAAACAAATCTGTCTGTGGTAACAAATAAATTGAAGAGCAGATGTTTGCATTCACAAGTCCTTTTTTTCAAAAAGATTACTATTAGTAGGTGTTGTTAATCAAAGAGAAGTGAATACAGCTTTGTTTGGAGCCTTTTCAAAAATACCATGGGAATGTTGGATGTTCAGGGACTGTGATACTGACACATCTGTATTTTGATTTAATTAGCTGTTTCATGAGATTACACCATGGCATGTGATGCCTTTCAAACCCAGCACCTGTAGACAGAATTAGAAGCACTGAAATTGCAGCTATTTATGATTGCAGAATTTTAACATGATTTTTATTTTTGGAAAAAACAAAGTATGAAGAAATTCCGGTAGAACTATGAGTTGTATTATAAAGATCCAGGCCAGTCTCAAATGAATTCCTTTCTTGGCTGAATATATATTGAAAATGTTCACTTTATGGGGAGCAAGGAAGGGAGGGAGGAAGAAAGGACAATTGCTAGTTGGGGTCTGAGATTGCCCAAGCACAATTATACAATTATAGGTCAAGCATCTCTGTTGTGTCTTCATCTCAGAAATATGCCTGGCCTTGTGAGGTACCCCTAAACTGCTGTAGAAATTACAGAATATTGGCTACCTATATTTTGGGCTGCTGAAGAAGTAATGACTTTTTCGACTGCTGGATAGTCTTTTTCATAATCTTGGAGTCTTGGGTGATGATGCTCTTCTGCTGTTGGGATCTGCATGCAACCTGGCATTTCCTTGTCAAAGTCAGCACAAAAGCATATAGAGGCATCCCTGATGGTTTTATATATTGGTCTAGAGATGAACTTCAAAGAGGCATGTCATCTTATCTATGAGCTGGTATTTTAGTAGTTCACCTTACTGTTAGAGAAAGTCAAAGCACAACAGTAAAATTAGATCTTATAACTCAATGGAGTTCTTGCCAAAGGCCTAACCAACCCTCCCTTTCAGAAGCACAGATCAGTGATTGTGGGGAAAATCTGTAGGTTTATCTATCTATTATCAATCAACAATTGATAATCAATTTTACAGGTCTAATGAATAAAAATACTCATTTACAAAAATGACAAAAAAGCACTATACAAAAGCCTGAGTTGACCAAATACTTGTTTTAAATGACAAATATGGGCCCTTAGGATAAGTCACAAAGAGACTCATTGAGCAAACCAAAGCTTACTTTTAGAAACCCAAAACTAATTGATTTAACCAACTAACTAATTTTCTAAATAAAATAAGAAAACTGAATAAAATTATATATTTGAACTGTGCTTCAGAACAGTTCAAAGATTCAAAAACCCTTAGGACTATTTGTGTCTGTGTGTGTGTGTGTGTGTGTGTGTGCATGCAGAATTAATTCAGAAAATCACTTGAACCATCAAATCCAGTCTTTGATTTGAATTTATTTAGAGTTCATATATTTACCCCTAGAAATGAGTATCATCTTTGTGATGTTTACTAGAAAAAAATATTAATGTGGTATTAGTGGGAGAATCAATTAATAATATACATTTAGGCTTAGAGATACATTAGTGCCCAAATCTTGATCCAATGGAACATTAATTATTATTGGTGGAACACTGGCAATGCTTCTAAACTGACCAGTTTTAGGATTGTTCCATAATAAGGGACTTTATTAATGAGTTTAATAGGCAAAAGTTAGTCTTTTACTTTACTGAAAAACTGATAAATATAAAACTCTTTTAAAAATTAGCTTCCTGGTTAGAACTGTTCATTTCTACCTAAAATTATATTTTTAAATAATGCTTTAAATATTCACAATAATGGAAGGTCACAACATGGATAGCAACCACCATAGAATTGGCTGATTCCCCCCAAAAAACTAAGAAGCAGACCTGCTGAGTACTTAAATTGGTATGTAAGCTAGATTGGAAAGTTGGCAGAAAAAATCTGGAAGAATCTGTACTGTTCTCAATAAAATTAGATGTTCAGATCCATGAAGTCACTAATATTTCATCTTTGCCTTTGAAATATCAACAAATGTACTACAATATTTATCTTATATTCTGTAGTAGTTCCCCCAATTTTATAGGGCACTATTTTTGTAGTATTATTTTGATCAACAATTATATATGCACTATTATTAAATTAATAGGTTGAATAATTGAGGTTTCGTATTATATAGACCGTAACTTATTTGAGGATGGAATAGTAAGTGATGAAATAATATGGAAAACAAACACCAAAAATAGTGTTAATTGTCTTCTTGATAGTGGCTATTACAAAACAGTTGTTAGCTGTTATCCAGACCTTTTGCATTAGTAAGCTGGTTAACACATGTAGTGTTATAAAAATTCTTTCAGTCATGTGCAGATACAAAGATTTATTTTAGTTTCTATATGGAAAAAGGGAAATCTTCATGCATGCACCTGAAATTCTTATGCACTCTATACACTCTATACATTCTTATGTTGATCTGTGTGTGTTGTTTGTCCATCGATTTCGATGAAGACCTTGACATCCTGGGTCAAGATGTCAAGACTTGCGCGTGGATTGGATTAAAGTGAGGGAGAGGTGCGCATAGTCAGCCTCACTCTCTCTTCCCAGATTCCATCTTGTTCCAATGGCAGGACAAAAGTCGAGACAGCTGGAGATGGGCTGGGCGCAGTGGTTGACCAGGGCGTCTTTTGTGTCTTGCCGTGCTCTCAGCGAACCACATCGCTTGCAGAAACTGCCTTCATGATCGTTGGTCCTATTTTAATAGGTCTCATCCGCTCAATGCGCCAGAGTCTGTCTTCACATGCTCGGGATAGACAAATCCTTTGCTCACTGAATGTCAAAGACACAACGGCTACTCTCGACCTGGTTTGGCCAGCCTGTCGAAGCTGTTGTCCGGGGTGTGGCCGCTGCGCATGTTACAGCTACTAGGAGCCACAGGTGAGAGCTGAGT
>NW_015386490.1:350807-356037 GCF_001527695.2 Protobothrops mucrosquamatus
TCAGTGATGATGAAGGATCAAAGAAAGACGATTACCCAGGATGGATGAGTTGCCTCAAAACACAGTAAGTCAGAATCTCTCTTGAGTAAGCACTTTCATCTTCACTCAGGCCTCAACAATGCGCTTAAAAAATCAAATACAATATGTTCAATTGAATTTGTGATTCAGATTTCTCTATGTATTCCTGGGTACAAGGTCAGTACAGAATGAACTGGCTCCAATATGATACTTCTGTACAATGAAATGCTGTTGAAGTCTGTTTTAAGTGTCCTTGAGCTATTCCCAGCGATGTACAAAAGTGACTCCTTAACTATTGTCTTCTAACTATAATTTAATTTTAATATTTATAGCCTATCTCAATGAAAGGGTCTCTGGACAGAATACAATAAAGTTGAAAGAAAGAAAGAAAGAAAGAAAGAAAGAAAGAAAGAAAGAAAGAAAGAAAGAAAGAAAGAAAGAAAGAAAGAAAGAAAGAAAGAAAGAAAGAAAGAAAGGGTCATATACAATTATTAAAAACCTCAGTAAATTATCAAAAGCCTCATAAGGGCCTCATAACTAAAACAACCTTAAGGGACAGATATACACTTCTGAGAATCTGGGCACCCAACTATATCGTATCAGCTGAGATTCTAAATTATACAATGCTTCTTGATTCCTATCAGAGGATATGCACAGATCTTTATCCTTTCAACAATTCCACTACAGATATATTCCTCCCTTCCTTCCCAGACTCAATATAAACTGATATCGTGGAGAACAGGGCAATGCATTGTCTATTACTAGGCTGGTCATCCTCCTTTGAAAATATAGGTGCATCTGAATAAATACCCCTCTACAATTTCAGGAAAATGAGAAATGGTTTCTGGTGAGAAATAGCACAAATATTCCATAAAGTGGATTCATTCTGTCTTGCTTAGTATGATATAACACTTCATAAAATATATGTGTAGCTTGTCCTTTTGGATCTGAATCTTAGTTTGAAAGAACTGATAACACTAATATTCTGAAGTACTTTCTCCAACTTAGGTGTTCCAGTTATTAACATATACAGAGACAGCACAGCCATGCTGATCAAATATTCTGGTGGCATGTAGACTATGATGTGCTAATACAGGGGTAGGTAACCTTGGCTCTTTTATGACTCATGGACTTCAACTCCCAGAATTCCTGAGCCAGCCATGCTGGCTGAGGAATTCTGGGACTTGAGGTCCACGAGTCATAAAAGAGCCAAGGTTGCCTACCCCTGTGCTAGTACATTTATTTTTGAAGCAATACAGCTGATAAACTGCTATAACAACCAATTTGCTGATATTCTCCTTGAAGCACTCAAATGCTCTTGGACCAGCAAGCTTAAAAGATGGCATCATTCCATTTTAACCAGATCATTTTTAAGTTCTTAGAAAGCTGTTCTCCAGATACTATCAGTGAAGAACTCTTTTTGGCAAGGTGCCATTTCTTTTAAATTATCTTCCCTGGCTGAATTTCAGGATATTTCATTGTTGATTTTTGTTGAAGATTTATTTCATATAGCAGATTTGTTGTTGCAATGACTAATTTCAAGGGTCAATTAAAATACATATTTTATATGGGCACTGATTGATAATTATTGTTACTTTCTAGTTTTATAGGAACTATTTCTGCACAGAACAAACCCTAAGTAAGTGGGAGTAAAGGATTGTATTGTATAAAATATTCAGGTTTCGTAGTTGAAAAGTAAGCAGTAATCATATTATCACATTGTTACTTTATTAGTCTTCATTTTATTATGTACATCTTGAATAATACTATAAAATATATAATTGATACATTATTCATATAAATGAGATAAGTACATATGCCTTGCACCCTTCTGGATGTACACCATTGGGACCACATCACTTCTTCTACATAGTTTACTGTGGTTGTATTTGGGAAGTGTCAAACATCCTTTTCAAACTGATTTAGGAAGATTTGCAATAACTTCACTTGAGAAAAGTTGATCATAAATATACTTGGAATAGATTTATGTAGGTATGTAGCTACAAATATTGTTAACCTACAGAGAGAAATGTGGCTATAAAGCATTTTTCTCCTCTGAGGCATACATTAATACACAGGAGACCTGGAGTGTAATTGAACAGATGCTCTGGAAAGGATCTTGTCCATTTTCCAAATTTTCAAGATCACAGGGACAAAAATAGGGGAGGATAGAGGCGATAAAAGGAAAAAAGGGCTGTTGATAAATGCAGACATATCCCTCATCCGTCTGAAACAGATGTCACTCAGGGGATATCTCCTTTCACACTGGTCAAGTTCAGCTTGTCAAATCTGACTTTGAAATCATTGTTCACCCCTTTAAAATACAGTGGTTGTCTGAGACAAGATAACAGCATTTAGGCGCTCAGCAGGGGTGGGGAGAGGAAGAGAAGGAGGGAGACAACGAGTCCACAGATCAATAAAAGCACTTTAGGATAATGGCAGGATCTAGAGAAAAACAAGTCTGGATGCCATGGCAGCTCCATCATTACCAGGAAATGCACATTTGCATGAGTGAAGTGCTTAATCCAGAGAGTTGCAAGGGGAGGACTGCAGGACACCTCCTTCTTCCCCGTTGCAGCTGGGCCTAATGTTGTATATGAGATATTCATTTATCTTGCCAAGGCTATGGTCTTCATAGGATTAAGAGTACTGAAGGTGGACAATAAGAGGCAAGATGGTAGTTTTATTTCCCCATCCACTGATTTGGGTTTTAGGACTCTTATATGGTTGCTGTGCCATTTACATCTTTGGGATTAGGAAAAGAAGCAATGGATGGAAACTACTCAAGGAAAGAACCAACATAGAACTAAGGAGAAATTTCCTAGCAGAACATTTAATAAGCCTTCAGAAGTTTTGGGTGCTCCAGCACTGAAGGTTTTTAAAAAAAGATTGGTCAACCATTTGTCTGAAATGGTATAGGGCAGACTGTCCAATGTTAGTAGCATTGACACAGGCATGTCAAACTCACGACGTCACATGATGTCGTGTGACATATCAGGACTTTTTCCCCATTGCTGGCAATGGTGTGGCCATGGTTTCGTGTGACGCATCCAGCCCGCAGGCCAGCAGTTTGACATGCCTGGTATAGGGTTTCCTGCTTGAGAAAGGGATTGGACTAGATGACCTCCAAGGTCCTTTCCAACTCTGTTATTCTATTATTCTGTTAAATGTTTGTTAGCTTTCTGGAGAAAGCAGGAAAGGTTATCTATGCTTTGGGAACCATTAAGGAAGAAAAAATACACTATTTATGATCACAACTGTGTCCAACATTTTGGTTGCTAAGCAAGACAGTTGTTAAGTGAGTTTTGCCCCTTTTATGACCTTTATTGCTACAGTTAAGTGAATTACTGCAGTTGTTAAGTTAATAACATGTTTGTTAAGTGAATCTGCCTTCACCATTGCCTTTGCTTGTCAGAAGTACGCAAATGTGACCACATGATTCCAGGACACTACAACTGTCATAAATAGATGCCAGTTGCCAAGTACATGAATTTTGATCATGTAACCATGGGATGCTGCAACAGTCATGTGAAAAATGGTCATAAATAACCTTTTGTAATTTTGAATAGTCACTAAACAAATGGTTGTAAGCCAAGAACTATTGGTACTTAACACTTCTCTCAACTGTCAGAATAAGTTGCCTTTGCAAGTGCTTTCCCCAAATTTTCCCTGATTTTGCTGCTATGTTTCTCTTCAAGAAAGGAAAGCAGATGAGGCAAGAGGGTTTTTGAGTGAAAGGATGGGTGAAGCTATTCCTCCCTAGGAAACTTTCATGCTGAGATGATCCTATAGAAAGAGTTAACCTTGCAAATTTTATACATACTTGCTCTGAAAACATTTTCTCCCTTACTTTTCAAGGAAGCATCCAATTTAGTGTCTGTATATATCCATGTATGTGTATTTGGGTTTAGGATTATAAACCAGAACCCTTTCGATCTTGGAAGGTGAGTTAGCATTATCATTTTTTCATCATTTCTTTATAGAAGGTCTGTGTTGTGTGGATTATTACATGATTGGAGTAAAAGGAAAACAAGAATGTTTCTTTCATACTTTGTGGTGAAAAAATATTTCTCTTGTAGAGGAATGAATGTTGTTAATTTGGTTTCTTAGATAATTCAGTTCCCCTGCGTAAGACTTTATCATACTTATTTTCTCCAATTCACTTTCATTGACATGAGAGCGTTTTTGTTTTTTGTTTTTTGGTTTTTTTGAAGGATTTTGAAGGGGGAGAGATAAAAAGCTAAATAAGTTCTGAAAGACTTAAAGAACCCCAACCCAATTCCTATTCTCCTATGGATGCATTAGGATACTATTTTCTGAATTTTTCCACACCCCTTGGGCTTACTATTTTGGAACTTGATCTTTCTTTTGCTGATTTCTCCATGATCCTGTTCTGGTAAGGTTTTGGATAGTTATCCAAATAGACAGTCAGAGCTGACCTCCTTCACATACTTAATTCCAAAATTTTATTCAGCTGGGAAAATAACTGATATAGAGAAAAAAATAGCAATACTAAAAATATTTGTGTTCATGAACAGTGATGGAAAAAACAAAACTAACATTTTCTTTGATGCAAGATGTTAGTGAAGAGATCAGTGTTCACCTCAAAGATTCCGTGATAGAATTCTCACAAATTTCAGAAAAGAAAGCATTCCAAAGTGCTGAAATTACCCCAAAGATAATTATGAAAATTATGCCTGTGTTGAAACATTTGAACATACCAGCATCTCTCCTGATGAACTTAGTGAATGACTAGACCTATCACATATTCTAATCCCAAGTTATTTAGGATCTTATAGTTCACAACTAAAATACTGAACTGGGTCATTATTTATGGCCAAGGCAATAGCTTTTAGTGCAACCATGTCTCTATGTCCCATTTTGCCAACTGACTACCCATATTTTACAGTAGTAACTAATGTAAGTCTGAGGTTACAAATGTAAGAACAACCATAGCCAGGATGTTCCTGACTATAATAAACCAAGTAAAGTTGATAGTAGGTAGTCTTGGCCACAGAGTTGAAAACATAACTTTCCTATCCCATTTACTTATTTTTCCAAGAAATTTCATGTCAAGTTAAAATTGTAAGTAAGGTACAAAATATTCATTATAGATCAAAGGCAAAGTTTGTAATAATAATAATAATAATAATAATAATAATAATAATAATAATAATAATAATAATAATAATAATAATAATAATAATAATAA
>NW_015386490.1:356076-358763 GCF_001527695.2 Protobothrops mucrosquamatus
AAGTTGGAAGGGACCTTGGAGGTCATCTAGTCCAACCCCCTGCTCAGGCAGGAAACCCTATACCATTTCAGACAAATGGCTGTCCAGTCTCTTCTTAAAAACTTCCAGTGTTGGAGCATTCACAGCTTCTGGAGGCAGGTTGTTCCACTGGTTAATTGTTCTAACTGTCAGGAAGTTTCTCCTTAGTTCTAGGTTGCTTTTCTCCTTGATTAGTTTCCATCCGTTGCTTCTTGTCCTGCCTTCAGGCGCTTTGGAAAATAGCTTGACTCCCTCTTCTTTGTAGCAGCCCCTGAGATATTGGAACACTGCTATCATGTCCCCCCTCGTCCTTCTCTTCATTAAACGAGAGAGACATACCCAATTCCAGCAGCCGTTCCTTATATGTTTTAGCCTCCAGTCCCCTAATCATCTTTGTTGCTCTCTTAAATAAAGCATCTTAATCTGGAAAGAATATTTATATTAACTAAATACTTAAATCTCTCCTTCTGGATTCTGGATGTAGAGCTGGGCAGCAGATGTGGTTCTCCTTGTTCTAATCTGAGTGGTTCCTTTCCAGAAACAAGAGAGCTAGGCAAAAATATAGTATTTTCATTTTGCAACATGTCTCATTCTAAAGCAGTTTGGGCTGCTATGCATCAATGGTAGTTTTCTCAGCAAAACAAAACAAATTTTGAAAAAAAAACCAGAAAGAGAAAAGACATCAAAAGTGGCTGGACTAATGGACAGCTGATCATTGCTGTTGGTGATTTGGTGTTCTATCAGGGGTATTTACAGATTAGTATTTTATCTTTTGTTAATGCTAATATACAGTTGCTTAATGTATTTCAAACATGCCCATCAAAGCCAGATGACATTATTTATCACTAACGTATTTTGGATCCCATAGGGCAAGGGACAAACTGGATTATGAACCTTTTAAGCAGTAGAAAGCCTTAATTACTTATTTCCTTTTACAGTCCAAATTCAGTATGCATAAGAAGGGATTTGCATAAGAAAGAAAATGTGTCTGCAATTTAGTCTTTGAAAGCCATTCACACTTGCTGATCATATGAATGGAATCAATTTGGCCTTTTGTATCATGTCTGGTACATAGGAGCCCTTGGAGCATTTAGTTAGTTTCTTTTCCATAACTTCAGACCACATACATACACACACACACACACACACACACAAACACAAGTTCTAAACACACCGGCAAGGCTAACTTGGTGAATATTCCCTTGGGGACTGCACACTTCCTACTCGTGCAGTTCTGTTTTAGTGGGAGAAATTGAGGCAGTCACCTCTGGAAAAGTGGTGAACTTTCAGATATACCATAACATTCTGAGTCATTTATCGAAATGCATTTTGGTTTGGTTCTGGTGGGAGAATTTCTTAAAACTTATTTCAGAAAGTGCTTAGCTTTAATTTTAGGGAAAAATACACTGAACTTTCTCTCTCTTTCAGTGGGGGTGGTCTTTTCAATCTTTGGGTCTTGAAATGAGAATCAACAGCAGAAAATGAGGGAGTGGAAAGACATAATAGACTAAACTGAATCTGTGTAACAAGACAAACATCAAAGATTGTTTCCCTTTCATTAAAATCTCTTGCTATCTTTCTTCATCCACTGGAACTCCCTCTTCCCCCCCTTTTTTTTTATTTCAACAAAAACAAAGAACTGGGTTTTTAATAGCGGCCTAAGGCCCTTTTTTGGGGTTGAGTAATTACCCAAATTGTCCATAAATTGTCCATTTCATGACACTCTGAATAGCCTCATTTATTCGTGACAACATACATCTGTTTCAATACACACACACTCGCCGCCTTTTTCATTTCCATGGTGGGATTATCTATATGGTGCATTGGGGAGAGCATAGAGTTTCAGCCCCATCTCATGTTTTGGCTGGTGGTGAGGTCCCTGTGGCCAAAGAGAAACTGAACTCTCACTAGGGAAAAACATATAAACATGGTAGTTACATTCTTAGGAATGGAATATGTTCCCTTCAGATGTGGCTGCTAAATGAATCATGTGAGAAAGGTCTTTTTTTACTTGTGATATTCTGGGGAAACTTTAGCATATAGAGGGGAAACATTTCCTCCTGTCTAAGCATGCACATGTTAATTTCCCTTTAGCATGGGCAAGAGGCAAAAAGAAATCATATGACATCTCAAGAAGACAGAATATTGAGTGACTCCACATAAAAGTATTTTTCCAAAGTCTTAGGAAACTTTAGTACATGCATTTTCTAAAGTACTCTATAAAGATTAAATTTGATGTATTGGGTATAGTTGTTCGTCAACATGCACAGTTGCATATACATAACAATCTTATGTTTAAACAATTCATTATTATTGCTTGTGTGAGAAATGCCAGCTAATTTTCAAGCCAATATCATCATTTTAGCCATTGTCTATGCACTGCAGAATGAAGGCCTCTTCCGCATGGTTCCAACCTATATGGTCCCGAGCTTCCTTTTGCCAGTTGGGCCCTAATTTGGTCACAATTGCAAATAATAATAATAATAATAATAATAATAATAATAATAATAATAATAATAATAATAATAATAATAATAATAATAATAATAATAATAATAATAATAATAATAATAATAAGAAGAAGAAGAAGAAGAAGAAGAAGAAGAAGAAGAAGAAGAAGAAGAAGAAGAAGAAGAAGAAGAAGAAGAAGAAGAAGAAGAAGAAGAAGA
>NW_015386490.1:359304-363443 GCF_001527695.2 Protobothrops mucrosquamatus
AGAAGAAGAAGAAGCACAGAAAAATAGCAGGCAAAGAACATAACAAGACCTGGCAATGGCTAAGAGCAGGAAAATTGGAAAGAGACAGAAGGGTTAATTCAGGCTGCAGGAGACCAAGCCTTATAAACAAATACATGCAAAGCCAGAATGCAATCTCTGCAAAGAAGCTGAAGAAACAGAAGGCTACCTAGTTAGCTGTTGCAAGAACTTACAGAGTGATTAGAAACAACAGCATGACAAAGCAGCAACAATGTTGCTTTGGAATATCTGCAAGAAATACCATTTTCCTGCAAACAAGAACTAGTGGGGCCACAATATAGACAAAGTAATAAAAAATGAAGAAATTAAAGTGCTCTAGAACTTTAGAATTCAAACAGAGAATCATCTGCCACATAACACCCCAGACTTAATAATTGCTAATAGGAAAGACAAAAAAGTAAAAAAAAAGTCTGGATAATGGATGTTGCAGCACCTGGAGACAGCAGAATAGAAAAGAAAGAACTGAACAAAATAACAAAATACAAAAACCTGTAAATAGAAGTAGAACAACTGTGACAAAAGAAAGCATAGATAATACTAATAGAAATAAGTTCCTTGGGTGCAATCCCAAAACATCTGAAGTACCCCTTGAACACCATTGGCAAAAGGCAGCTTACATTCTATGATGCTACCTTTAACACCATCAAACAACAATATCTGTCTATTCCAAGTCTTTGGGAAGGACTTGATAGGTGGACAAAATACAGTCTAAACATCTGGCTGACTGGGCAACCAGATAGAGAAAAGATATAGTTAGTCCTCAATTTATAATCAAAATTGACCCCAAAATTTATGTTGCTAAGCGAGACATTTGTTAAGTGAGTTTTGCCCCATTTTACGACTTTTCTTGCCACAGCTGTTAAATGAATCACTGCAATTGTTAAATTAGTAACATGGTTGTTAAGTGAATCTGGCTTCCCCACTCACTTTGTTTATCAGAAGGTCACAAAAGGTGATCACATGACTTCGGGACACTCCATCATAAATATGTGTCAGTTGCCAAGTGCTTGAATTTTGATCACATGATCATGGAGATGCTGCAACAGTCATAATTGTGAAAAATGGCCATAAGTTACTTTGCTTTACAATGCTGTTGTAACTTTCAATGGTCACTAAACAAACTGTTGTAAGTCGAGAACTACCTATATAGAAAAAAAATCTTGTTCCTGTAAAATGGGACTATATTTTAACAGGGTTTGTTTACAGCTGGTATAGAATTGGGGTGAAGCATTGCAGAATGAGAACTATTTCATAGATAGCCTGAGTGATTTTTGTTTGTGTCAATGTGAGAAAGAGACAAAAAAGGGAAGAGATAATTGCAAGAAGTTATAATACTGCTGCTTGATGGGGTTAAGAGGGGAATGCAAGATGTTTTCTGTAGAATAATTAGCATGCTAATTTAACTACTGTATCTAATGCAGTTCAGAGAATACCATGATAGAAACCACCCAAGACATCAAACTGCTATTAATGAGGCAGAACTATATGGACTATGATAAATAAGAATTTCAATTCATATGATCTCTTCATCCTTAAGATTTTCTACAATGCTGGCCAGAATGCAGAAATAATTCTGGATTATTTAGCTATTGCTAAACTAATTCTCCCTCTCCCTCTTACAGTGTTTTATGTAAAATATTATAGAGTTATTTTCTGCAGCTTCCATTCCCTCATTCTCTCTTACTCTCACCCAGAGTTCTGGAGAAATCTATCAGAATCAGCCTTGAGGAGCCAAAAGAATGGAATTAGTTCCTTATCTATTCCAATGAATAGAAATGAGAACCCACTCCAAATTACCTCACCTTCATCCCCTTAATCCAAGATTTGGAAATCAACTCTAATCATAATACCTTTAACCAGACTTTTGACTCAAAGGCAGCTCCCCGTCCCATTCCTGCTGGATGCACCATTTTAAGGTAGTTCTGAGTTGAAAAGGTTAGCCAATGACATCACCTTTGCCCACCGGTCTTCTTTCATATCCCGACAAGGAGTTGGAGTGAATAATGGGACCTCACCCTGCCATGCAACAGCACTCAGCTCTCAAACATGAGCCTGGTAACCTCCAAGCCTGCTAACCTCCAAGCCAGCCATGAACTACCATGTTCCTAAAAGGGCAGGTAAGAATCATGAAAAAAAAATTAAAAGAAAAGTGTTTTTTTAACTTTGCAAAATGAATTCTGCAAAACTAAGTTTCACACAATCTTAAAGATATGTAAGAACTTAACTTTGAATAATGATAGGCACTTGTCCTTCGTCCTACTCCAGTTTGAAAAGACAATCTTTGAATAGAAAGTTTATCTTTGTTGGACTTTGCTTATTTTTGAATGTCACATTTCTGAGCACTACAGTTTTTGGATGGACATGCACAGTGTTGCTATACAGAGAGGACGCTACACGCTGCAACAGAAAGAACCATGAGCTCCATCTCATTTTGCAGGCCAAACATATTGGAGGGAAATGGCTTGCTTCAACCAGCAGTTTAGTGCTGATTCCAACAGCAAGAGATTTCCACTTGCATTCAGCATTCCTTTCCCATGCTTTATGAGTGTCCGGGTTTAAGAGAATTTTACCAAGCCAATAGGTAGTGAAGGAGCTTGCTGTGCCTTTAAATTTATATCATATAAACTAAGAAAAATATCTGCTATTTCTGTCAACCATGCCAATGGTACTGAACGTGTGCAAACTTTCCACTAAAGGTTTTTGTAACTTAATTTTACTCTGGAGATAAGAGGAAGCCAGAGATTCTGTTTCTCTTTGGAACTTGGCCTTAAGCCACATCTTTCTTTTTCAGCCTCTCCCCCCACCCCCATTCATCACTGTTAATCATATGGCTCTATCTTCCCTATATTTCTCTTGTCAAGCTATTAAGAGGCTATGGAAAGAAAAGGAGGGGGAAATAGTTTAAATATAAAACAATATAGTTGCCTTGTAGTTGTACATGTTGGTGAAACATAATTTTGGAGAAAGACAGATGGAAAGAGAAAAGACTATTTCACATATTTATCTAAGGAAAGAAAGGCCATGACTTTTGTTTTTCAGATGAAAAAGATGGGTAGAATATTCTGATATTCTTCAACAGCTACTGAACTGTTGAACACATATAACATGGATAAAAAAGAGGCTGTTTTATTTTGTAAAAACTACATATGACCATCCATTGCTTTTCAGATTCTAGTAAGATGAAAGTTAGTTAAGTGACTAAAAAAAATCTGCAATGCACATTGACATAAGGAATAACCAAGTTCAGTTTTGCCTTTAGTTCCTTAGAGCAATATGTATGTGAATGGTGATAGATGATCTAACAAGAACAGTCTATGAATGCTTGAACTTATGCTTAAACCCATGAATGTTAGAAGTGTAAAGCCCTATTCTAACATTTTACAAAAAATGTGAAGATGACAGATATCCTGTTTCCTTTTCCTCTTTTTCCTATAGGAAACATAGGACAACACAACCATATTACAAACCTTTACAATATAGCTATATATCCTTCATTTGGAAGATTCATTGGGAGATTCGTATGAATCAGAGTGCACTTTCTATAGATCTCTCCCATCTCTGGGAAGACTGTGGCTAAAAGGGAAGGAGACATATTATACTGTACATCTCTGTCAATCTTCATAAATTTTGCAGGGGGCAAACCTGATGAAGTCTACAACATCTCTGTTTAAGCTAGAAATCATATTAAATATTACAATATTTTAGAACAATATTTTAGCATCCAATTTAGATAAGCTTAACTCTCTAGCATGATCATGTTTATTATAGCCTGGAATAATACCATACATCCCAAAAAATCCTTCTAAAATCCTAAAAATGAGGTAGGAAAACAAAACCTTCTTTCACTTTCAGAAAATTGGGAGATATATTTCAGTGCAGTATTTGTTGAAATGAAATGCTTTAAAAGTTCTCGAACCTATATGAGCAGTTCATTTGTAAATATGCATAGGTTCAGATACTTCCAAAGTGAGCAGTGATTTGGTTGGTTCTTGAATTCTGCTCTTTTCAAATTAAATTTTAATAAAGATATTTCAAGTCTTTACCTTACATTGCAATCCTATCACATCAGCTCCTAAATCCCATTGTGTTTAACAAAACCT